>NC_043012.1:35620956-35640956 GCF_006345805.1 Octopus sinensis
GGAAGACATGGAATGAAGTACTGACGGGCAACCTCAGGATGCTGAACCTGAGATGACAAAAACCAAGATGCCTGGCACCTTGCTGTACTCAAGAAGACCCATTCTCCACACCAGAAGTGTCAAGAACATTCCCCACTGGAGAAGAGGATTGGCCTGCAAGATTCCTGTGCTGGTGTAACGTCATAACACTCATACAGTGCCATGTAAAAGCACCCTATACGCTCTGTGGCTGGTGGTTGGTGTCAGGAAGGGCATCCAGCTGTAGAAACCTTGCCAAATCAGACTTGAGTCTGGTGCAGCTCCCCAGCTTGCCAGCTCTGGACAACCTAGGCCAGCTCTGGACAACAGGACATTAAATGATGATGATGATGTATATAGTCAAATCCATGAACAAAACAAAACACAAAAGTTATTTGTAAGTACTCGGAAAATATATTAGATTAATGCTTAACAGAAGTTTTTGGTAGGGAAAATAGGAGTGGGAATGATGTTTTAAGCATGGCTCTTCATCAGAGGGGGGAAATGTCCAGAGAAAAGAAAAAGAAAGTAGAGCAGAGAGTCCAGAGAAAGTACTTGCATCATTGGAGAGAGGAAGGAGAGAGGGGGAGAGGGAGAGAGAGAGAGAGAAGTGAGATAGCATAGAGTAAAGAGGACTTGTTAGTCTTGCTGAACATAATGGTGTCTGTGTTGTGCTGGTGCCACCATAAAGTGTTGTCAGTTCTCTCTGTAGGAAGGGCATCACATTGGAAAGAGACGTCAAGACAAGGGCAAACTGATGACACGTAATTCCTGGCCTGCTTAAGAAGGCAGAGCATATGAATAGGAATTAGCTCAGGCAAAACAATAACTAATCTAAGCCATACAAGTGTGTGTGTGTGTGTGTGTGTGTGTGTGTGTGTGTGTGTGTGTGAGTGTATGTGTGTGTTTGTGAATATATATATATCATCATCATCATCATCATCGTTTAACGTCCGCTTTCCGCGCTAGCACGGGTTGGACGGTTTGACCGGGTCTGGGAAGCCAGGGGCCGCACCAGGCTCCAGTCTGAATCTGGCAGAGTTTCTACGGCTGGATGCCCTTCCTAACGCCAACCACTCCGTGAGTGGATTGGGTGCTTTTTTACGTGCCACCTGCACAGGGCCCGGAGGGTCCGGCATCGTCACGATCGGTTCGAGCATTTTAACGTGTCAGCGGCACATGGGCAACGAGGTCCGGGGTACTTTGGGGGTCCGGGGTACTTTGGGGGTCCGGGGTACTTAGAATGAGTAGGGGGTATGTGGAATTGCTGCAGAAAGCAGCCCGGGTCTTTGTAGTCACAGCATTTATCATCACTGAGTAACGTAATTAGGTAGAGGAAAGAAATACAGATATTCTAGAGTTGAGTTGGGGAGGGGGAGGTCCAGTTGAGGCGGGTAATATAGGAGGGCAACCAGTGGGGAAGGTTGGGGTAAGGAGGAACGATGGCAGGAAGGGTTGGTGTAGGTTCCTAAGAAATAAAGACATTCGTTATCGTCACTGAGTAACGTTATTAAGTAGAGGAAAGAATACAGATATTCGAGAGTTGAGTTGGGGAGAGGGGGGGTCCAGTTGAGGCGGGTAATATAGGGGAGCAACCAGTGGGGAAGGTTGGGGTAAGGAGGAACGATGGCAGGAAGGGTTGGTGTAGGTTCCTAAGAAATAAAAACGTAGGATATTACGAGGCGGGAGGGTGCTAAAGGGGATAGTCGAATGAGGCAGTGTCAGGAGAAGCATAAGATCGGTGGGCAGTTGATGAGCTATGCGCTAGCAGCTTGTCTTTTCACAGTGAAAGCATATGAGGAGAAGGGGTAGTGGGGGGAGGAGGAGGGAGTAGGGCGTACCCGGTGTAGATGAGTAAGGCGTATCCGGTGTAGATGGTGAGGACAGGGTATACTGGTATTGGTGGTGGGGGGTGAGGAACAGTGTTCACCGGTATTGGTGGTGGGGGTGAGAACAGTGTTCATCGGTATTGGTGGTGGGGGTGGGGGGCGGGCGCACCGCCAATGGCTGAGAGATGGGAAGAGATGGAAGAGATAGGAAGAGATAGGATTACGGCTTGAGGTAGCCTGGCCTAAGGTTAAATTTTGTAGAGAGAGAGATAGAAAGATAAATCAAGTTATGGCGAAGGCTTGAAAGTAGCCGAAAAGGTTAAATTTTCGTAACAATGTATGAAGAAACGTAGTAACAACGAATAAAATAGTAAGATAAATTTTTAAGAACTTGCTGCGGACATCGAACGGGAGTTGAAATTGAATTGGGAATTTAAATTATAGAATCGTAAGGTGAGAGTGAGAGGAAAAAAGACCGCCAATGGCTGAGAGATGGGAAGGAGATGGAAGAGATAGGAAGAGATAGGATTACGGCTTGAGGTAGCCTGGCCTAAGGTTAATTTTGTAGAGAGAGAGATAGAAAGATAAATCAAGTTATGGCGAAGGCTGAGAGATGGGAAGAGATGGAAGAGATAGGAAGAGATAGGATACGGCTTGAGGTAGCCTGGCTAAGGTTAAATTTTGTAGAGAGAGAGATAGAAAGATAAATCAAGTTATGGCGAAGGCTGAGAGATGGGAAGAGATGGAAGAGATAGGAAGAGATAGGATTACGGCTTGAGGTAGCCTGGCCTAAGGTTAAATTTTGTAGAGAGAGAGATAGAAAGATAAATCAAGTTATGGCGAAGGCTTGAAAGTAGCCGAAAAGGTTAAATTTTCGTAACAATGTATGAAGAAACGTAGTAACAACGAATAAAATAGTAAGATAAATTTTTAAGAACTTGCTGCGGACATCGAACGGGAGTTGAAATTGAATTGGGAATTTAAATTATAGAATCGTAAAGGTGAGAGGAGGAAAAAAGACCGCCAATGGCTGAGAGATGGGAAGAGATGGAAGAGATAGGAAGAGATAGGATTACGGCTTGAGGTAGCCTGGCCTAAGGTTAAATTTTGTAGAGAGAGAGATAGAAAGATAAATCAAGTTATGGCGAAGGCTGAGAGATGGGAAGAGATGGAAGAGATAGGAAGAGATAGGATTACGGCTTGAGGTAGCCTGGCCTAAGGTTAAATTTTGTAGAGAGAGAGATAGAAAGATAAATCAAGTTATGGCGAAGGCTGAGAGATGGGAAGAGATGGAAGAGATAGGAAGAGATAGGATTACGGCTTGAGGTAGCCTGGCCTAAGGTTAAATTTTGTAGAGAGAGAGAGAGATAGAAAGATAAATCAAGTTATGGCGAAGGCTTGAAAGTAGCCGAAAAGGTTAAATTTTCGTAACAATGTAGAAGGAAGAAAGTAGTAACAACGAATAACAAAGTAAGATAAATTTTTAAGAACTTGCTGCGGACATCGAACGGGAGTTGAAATTGAATTGGGAATTTAAATTATAGAATCGTAAAGGTTGAGAGGAGGAAAAAAGACCGCCAATGGTGAGAGATGGGAAGAGATGGAAGAAAGAGAAGGAAGAGATAGGATTACGGCTTGAGGTAGCCTGGCCTAAGGTTAAATTTTGTAGGAGAGAGATAGAAAGATAAATCAAGTTATGGCGAAGGCTTGGAAAGTAGCCGAAAAGGTTAAATTTTCGTAACAATGTATGAAGAAACGTAGTAACAACGAATAAAATAGTAAGATAAATTTTTAAGAACTTGCTGCGGACATCGAACGGGAGTTGAAATTGAATTGGGAATTTAAATTATAGAATCGTAAAGGTGAGAGGAGGAAAAAAGACCGCCAATGGCTGAGAGATGGGAAGAGATGGAAGAGATAGGAAGAGATAGGATTACGGCTTGAGGTAGCCTGGCCTAAGGTTAAATTTTGTAGAGAGAGAGATAGAAAGATAAATCAAGTTATGGCGAAGGCTTGAAAGTAGCCGAAAAGGTTAAATTTTCGTAACAATGTATGAAGAAACGTAGTAACAACGAATAAAATAGTAAGATAAATTTTTAAGAACTTGCTGCGGACATCGAACGGGAGTTGAAATTGAATTGGGAATTTAAATTATAGAATCGTAAAGGTGAGAGGAGGAAAAAAGACCGCCAATGGCTGAGAGATGGGAAGAGATGGAAGAGATAGGAAGAGATAGGATTACGGCTTGAGGTAGCCTGGCCTAAGGTTAAATTTTGTAGAGAGAGAGATAGAAAGATAAATCAAGTTATGGCGAAGCTGAGAGATGGGAAGAGATGGAAGAGATAGGAAGAGATAGGATTACGGCTTGAGGTAGCCTGGCCTAAGTTAAATTTTGTAGAGAGAGAGATAGAAAGATAAATCAAGTTATGGCGAAGGCTTGAAAGTAGCCGAAAAGGTTAAATTTTCGTAACAATGTATGAAGAACGTAGTAACAACGAATAAAATAGTAAGATAAATTTTTAAGAACTTGCTGCGGACATCGAACGGGAGTTGAAATTGAATTGGGAATTTAAATTATAGAATCGTAAAGGTGAAGGAGGAAAAAAGACCGCCAATGGCTGAGAGATGGAAGAGATGGAAGAGATAGGAAGAGATAGGATTACGGCTTGAGGTAGCCTGGCCTAAGGTTAAATTTTGTAGAGAGAGAGATAGAAAGATAAATCAAGTTATGGCGAAGGCTGAGAGATGGGAAGAGATGGAAGAGATAGGAAGAGATAGGATTACGGCTTGAGGTAGCCTGGCCTAAGGTTAAATTTTGTAGAGAGAGAGATAGAAAGATAAATCAAGTTATGGCGAAGGCTGAGAGATGGGAAGAGATGGAAGAGATAGGAAGAGATAGGATTACGGCTTGAGGTAGCCTGGCCTAAGGTTAAATTTTGTAGAGAGAGAGATAGAAAGATAAATCAAGTTATGGCGAAGGCTTGAAAGTAGCCGAAAAGGTTAAATTTTCGTAACAATGTATGAAGAAACGTAGTAACAACGAATAAAATAGTAAGATAAATTTTTAAGAACTTGCTGCGGACATCGAACGGGAGTTGAAATTGAATGGGAATTTAAATTATAGAATCGTTAAAGGTGAGAGGAGGAAAAAAGACCGCCAATGGCCTGAGAGATGGGAAGAGATGGAGAGATAGGAAGAGATAGGATTACGGCTTGAGGTAGCCGGCCTAAGTTTAAATTTTGTAGAGAGAGAGATAGAAAGATAAATCAAGTATGGCGAAGGCTGAGAGATGGGAAGAGATGGAAGAGATAGGAAGAGATAGGATTACGGCTTGAGGTAGCCTGGCCTAAGGTTAAATTTTTTGTTAGAGAGAGAGAGATAGAAAGATAAATCAAGTTATGGCGAAGGCTGAGAGATGGGAAGAGATGGAAGAGATAGGAAGAGATAGGATTACGGCTTGAGGTAGCCTGGCCTAAGGTTAAATTTTGTAGAGAGAGAGATAGAAAGATAAATCAAGTTATGGCGAGGCTGAGAGAAATGGGAAGAGATGGAAGAGATAGGAAGAGATAGGATTACGGCTTGAGGTAGCCTGGCCTAAGGTTAAATTTTGTAGAGAGAGAGATAGAAAGATAAATCAAGTTATGGCGAAGGCTGAGAGATGGGAAGAGATGAAGAGATAGGAAGATGATAGGATTACGGCTTGAGGTAGCCTGGCCTAAGGTTAAATTTTGTAGAGAGAGAGATATATATATATAATATAATATATATATATTCATATAAATAAATATATATTTATGACCATCACCTCTAAATTAACTGTATTCAGCTAAGTGGACTGCACCTTTATACAAGAGCCAAAACTCCTTCAAATCACACCTTACAATTTTAAAAAGGGGACTGGCAGTGGGGTCTGTGACCTTGAATATCTGAAAGAAGGATCATGATGAGTGGACGAGCTTTGACCATAAGTCTGCTTAACCAGTAATGACTCAGGGCTAAATAAGAACAGCCATAACATTAAAGCCAACCAACTGATCGACTGACCAGCCAGCCAGCTGACTGCCCAGCTGGCTAACCACCCGACCAACCAGCCAACCAACCAACTGACTGGTTGTTTGGTTGGCTGGTTGGCTGGCTGGCCAACCAGCCAACCAGCCAACCACTAACCACCAAAGCTGATTAGTTCCAACTGGCAATGAGATGAGAATTACAGAGATTTCTTTGACAGTTCCAGGTTGGTGTTGATGGAATCAGTGCAAATAGAGAGTGGTGGTGTAGTAAGGTGGACAGAGAAGGAGAAGGAGGAGGAGGGGAAGAAGAAGAAGAAGAAGAAGAAGGAGAAGAAGAAGAAGAAGAAGAAGAAAATGGAGAAGGAGAAGAAGAAGGAGGATGAGAAGAAGAAGAAGAAGGAGAAGAAGAAGAAGAAGAAGGAGAAGAAGAAGGAGAAGGAGAAGAAAAAGGAGAAGAAGAAGAAGGAGAAGAAGAAGAAGAAGAAGAAGGAGAAGAAGAAAAAGAAGAAGAAGGAGAAGAAGAAAAAGAAGAAGAAGAAAATGGAGAAGGAGAAGAAGAAGGAGGAGGAGAAGAAGAAGGAGAAGAAGAAGAAGAAGGAGGAGAAGAAGAAATCTATAACATGCCATCTGAATATGTATATATGCATGTATGTGTGTGCGTGGAGAGAGAGAGAGAGAGAGAGAGAGAGAGAAAGACACACACACACATATATATATATATATATATATGTACACATACTTATACATACATACACACACACACAAGTGACAGGTGGGGGGGGGGCAGAAAATTCCTGGCTTTGGGTAAAACGAAATACAGGAGGATCAGTTAATTATGATTCACACCCTTATTTCAGCGGTCCTTCAGTTTTTCTAAGCCCTGTACTAAGAACTCAGAAGGTTGGGGCCCCAGCCAGGCCTTTCGTGACACCCTTAAAGCCAAGAACTTTTCAGTTCCTGGCTCATATATATATATAAATTCATGTAACACATTATGGATTATCTCCCCCTCCTTCTTCTTCTTGTTCTTCTTCTTCTTCCCCTTCTTCTTCTTCTTCTTCTTCTTCTTTTTCTTTCATGCTGACCTTAATCTCTCTTTTAACTGGTGCATGTCTGATAAACTAGCAGGGAATTATTGCAGTGATGGTGATGGTGGTGGTGATGGTGGTGGTGGTGATGGTGGTGGTGATGGTGATGGTTGTGGTGGTGGTTGTGGTGGTGGTGGTGGTTGTGGTGGTGGTGATGGTGATGGTTGTGGTGGTGGTGGTGGTGGTGGTGATGGTGATGGTTGTGGTGGTGGTTGTGGTGGTGATGGTGATGGTGGTGGTGATGGTTGTGGTGGTGGTTGTGGTGGTGGTTGTGGTGGTGATGGTGGTGGTGGTGATGGTGGTGGTGATGGTGATGGTTGTGGTGATGGTGGTGGTGGTGATGGTGGTGGTGATGGTGATGGTTGTGGTGGTGTTGTGGTGGTGGTTGTGGTGGTGGTTGTGGTGGTGGTCGTTGAGTTGTTACTATTGATTGCTGGGGCAGTGGTGATGTGGTTAGGAATGGTGCATTTCTAGATGTTCTGACAGTGGCCTGTGGAGTCTGGTGGTGGTGGTAGAGGATCCTCCCCCTCCCGGTTGATGGTGGTGATGGTGGTGGTGGTGTCATTGGTGGGAGCAGTGTTGAGGCTGCTGGTCATGGTGGTGGTGGTGCTGGTGCTAGTGGTGGTGGTGGGTGTGAGTTCTAGCGATTGTCTTTGTTGTTGTTTGTGGTTTTGGTGGTCTCTGGTTGGTGATAAGAAACAGCCAAGAAGAATTCTTCGATCCCCCCACCCCCCACATGCTACACACACACACACACTACATCAACTCCCACCCACCCCCTTCACACCCCCTTCAGATTTTAAATAGGCCATCATCAAACAGATACACCAAACTTTTCTCACCAATGCCTTACGGTGGTGATTGGAGGTGGGGGTGGTGGGGCCCCTACTCTAACCCCCCTCCCCCCTTAGTACACACTGTGTCCTCTCCTATCTTTTCTAATGCTGCTACCTGCTACACCCCAAATAACAAGGAAGTAATCTATGCAGTTGCGACATCTGCTAGAAATAGCAGCCAAATCTCCCACAGTCCAAACCATACCATTCTATGCTTCGATGATTCTTCCAGTCCATCAGCCTGATGATGATGATGATGATGATGATGATGATGATGATGATGGTTTGCTTTCAAGTTTTGGCTCAAGGCTGGCAAGTTCAGAGCAGGGGATAAGCTGGTTACATTGACCCCAGTGTCCAATTGATACTATTCTATTGACCCCAAAAGGGATAAAAAACAAAGTTGACCTTTTCTAAAATTTGAACTCACGACAAAATACTGTTAAGCATTTTGCCCAATTCTGCCAGCTTCAATAATCTTTTTTATTAAGGGCACAAGGACTGAAATTTGTGAGGAGGGGACTAGTCGATTGCATCGACCCCAGTGTTTCACAGGTATTTAATTTATCAACCCCAAAAGGATGAAAAGCAAAGTCGACCTCAGTGGACTTTGAACTCAGAATGTAGCGATGGGAGAAATACCAGTAAGCCTCTCATCTAGCATGTTAACAATTCCGCCAGCTCGCCACCTTAATAATAATAATAATAATAATAATAATCCCATCTACTCTAGGCACAAGGCCTGAAATTTTGGGGAGGGCTTAAGCTGATTACGTCAAACCCAGTGCTCAACTGGTACTTATTTTATTGACCCTGTAAGGATGAAATGCAAAGTTGACCTCAGTGGAATTTGAACTCAGAACATAAAGACAGATGAAAAGCCTCTAAGCATTCTGTCCAGCATGCTAACAGTTCTACCATTTTGCTGTTCTAATAACCATCACTGTGATCCTCATCTCTTAATCTCCATCCTCCATGCTGACAGAAGTTGGATGGGTTCAAAGACAGCATCCTGTTCCCTTTTCTTCATTGGCATAGTTTCTATAGTTGGATGCCTGTTCTAATGCTAACCATGCTACAGAGTGTGCTGGGTGCGTTTTTTCACTAATGAGGTCCCTATACAGCTTGTAAGACTAAGGCACCTTTTAACAGAGTAGGGTTGCAGCAGAGAGGAGACAACTTCATGAGAGGATATGAAGATTTACAGTCTGAAAGAAGAGAAACAGTAGAACCTTGCAATACGAGTGCCCCATTGTACGAGTAATTTGCTGTACGAGCCGAGACTCGTGTAAATTTTTGTCTTGAAGTAGAAACATAAATCCACAGTACGAGAACACAAATCATCTCATCTTTAAGGTAATTCAGTTAATAAAACCAGTTTACATATTTCTTTAGCATTCTCACTTTTATAATTGTCATTTTACTTGTAACTGCACCTTTTCTGCTTTAAAACCCCTAAAAAATTATTTTTGAGTTGTTTGTGGTGGGGGTCTGGAATGGATTAATTATATTTTAGTTAATTTCAGTGGGGGCAAAATTGATTTGTAAAACGAGTAAATTGTAGGACAAGCTCGGTCATGGCACGAATTGAACTCATACAGGAAGCTATCACTGTACTCACATTTTAAGAGAGAAGGTGACAATAATAGCTGGGTTGTTACCCACTTTAACATCCTACTCCATAATGTGACAGCTGGTTACCTTTAGCAGAGGGCAGTTTGCTATTTCATGAATTCAAGGCCTGGTCTCTAAACTTTGGGTCATTCTCTCTCTGTCTTCCACCAGGGTCAGAGAGCCTGAAATGGGTAATAACACTAACTCTTCCACCTCTGATTAAGAAGTAATTACGTAATTAGCAAAAGAGAAAAAAAACAGAAAAGAAAACAATTGGCTTTAATATATTCAGAGACTTTCCAGCCATGACAATCCCATCTCGAGTTTTTTTTGAGTCAGTTTGTTATACAAGAGAGGTCATTTTCCCACGTGTCCTTCCTCTTTTAAGTATAATCGGATGTGATTGGAGCTATTTCTTTTTTTAAGGTTGCATTGGGATGGTGTTCATGATGATAATGATGATGATGATGATGGTGGTGGTGGTGGTGGTGGTGATGGTTAAAATGAGATAAGGGGAAGGATATAGAAAGATAAACAACACTTGAAAAACTTATATAAAGAGTAAAGTGGTGTTGGTGGAGGTGTGGGGAGGTAGTGGTGGTGGTGGTATGGCAATGCTGGTAATAGTGATGATGCTGATCTTGATGATGGTGGTGGTGGTGGTGGTGGTAGGGACATTATGGTAGTAGAAATGGTAGTGGTGGTGGTGGTGGTGTTGATGGGGGTGGTGGTAGAGACCAGAGATATGTTGACAATAGTATTGTGGTTCAATAGCAGCTCCCCCTCCCCTCCTCACTCCACTTCCACTCTCCTGAAGTGGTGGAGGAGAGGGGGAGGTCGCTGGTGTTGCAGAACAAACTGATAATAATATTAGTGGGGGGGAGTAGAAAAGGGGGCATGCGAGTGGGGGAGGGGTGCCGATTTCACAATGAACCTGTTGGATGAGACAATAAGATCTAAAGGCAAAATAGAGGTCAGTGGAGGAAGTGGGGAAGCGGGGGGAGGGGAAGGAGAGGGGAAAGGGGAGCGGGGGGGGGAGATCAGAGCTGAACTATTCCAGAAGTGAAGATAAGAAAAGTGTCAATAATTCTATGACCACCTCCACTACCACCACCACCACCACCACCACCACCATGGTAATGGTGGCATGGTGGTGGTGGTGGTGATGGTGTTGGTGGCACTTCACATGTGCACTTGCATGTGTGTGTGTATGTGTGTGTGTCTGTGTGTGTTTTACCTGTTGGGTCTGTCTGGAGGAAGGGGCAGTACCCATGGCTGTCACAAGCTCTCCTAAAACGGTGAGACTGATGCCCTCAACTTTTCCTCCTCTTGAACCTTTCTAAGTCGATGCCTGCAAAAGCAAAGATCTGATGTGGAGAGGGAATTCCTGAGGACCAATGTGCTGGGGGAGAGATGCATGGCCTAGTGGTTAGGGTGCTGTATTCATCATCACAAGACCAAGGTTTCAATTCCCAGACTGAACAGTGCATTGTATTCTTGTGCCAAAATAAGAAACAAATATTTTATTGAAGAATAAGACTCATCCATTAAAATTCAGAGAAGGCGGCGAGATGGCAGAATCGTTAGTACGCCGGGTGAAATGCTTAGTGGTATTTCATCTGCCGCTACGTTCTGAGTTCAAATTCTGCCGAGGTTGACTTTGCCTTTCATCCTTTCGGGGTCAATTAAATAAGTACCAGTTACGTACTGGGGTCGATATAATCGACTTAATCCATTTGTCTGTCCTTGTTTGTCCCCTCTGTGTGTAGCCCCTTTCATCCTTTCGGGGTCGATTAAATAAGTACCAGTTATGCACTGGGGTCGATGTAATCGACTTAATCCGTCTGTCTGTCCTTGTTTGTCCTCTCTGTGTTTAGCCCCTTGTGGGTAGTAAAGAAATAGGTATTTCCTCTGCTGCTACATTCTGAGTTCAAATTCAACCGAGGTCGACTTTGCCTTTCATCCTTTCGGGGTCGACTGAATAAGTACCAGTTACGTACTGGGGTCGATATAATCGACTTAATCTGTTTGTCTGTCCTTGTTTGTCCTCTCTGTGTTTAGCCCTTTGTGGGTAGTAAAGAAATAAGAACTCAGAGAGGGGGAGTTGGATTTTGTTAAACCTTTCAATAGCAATTTGTCTGAGACTGCCCTTGGTTCCATGATTGAATTTGCTTATTTTATTTTACAAAATTCTTCATTATTTGCAAAATTACTCCACCTTGACTGGCTTCTGTGCCGGTGGCATGTAAAAAGCACCAACCGATCGTAGCCACTGCCAGCCACTCCTAGCACATAAAAAAACCCACTACGCTCATGGAATGGTTGGCGTTAGGAAGGGCATCCAGCTGTAGAAACACTGCTAGATCAGACTGGAGCCTGGTGCAGCCTCCTGGCTTCTCAGACCCCGGTCGAACCGTTGAACCCATGCCAGCATTGAAAACGGACGTTAAACGATGATGATGATAATGATGATGATGTTAAAGATTGTAAGACCAATGCTAAGTGGAATCCAAAAGTAATTCGAAATTTTAGTAAGAACTAGTTAAACATTCTTCCTATCAAATTCTACAAAATGTTTTCTTTTATTTTCTACTTTTATTTTACATATTTTTATTTATCTTGTATTCTTCTGCAAAATGTTGTAAATATCACGAAAAATTTGATACAGATACCACTGTTTACTAAACTGTCTGGAGAATTGGCTAGAAACTCAGACAACCAGCACCCTCTTCACCCTTCAGGCTCAGCTTTGTGTCACTGCCACACCCAGATACTCTATGAGCTTCTTCAATGCACATTCCTGCCAATATCCATTTTCCAGCACGTATACATTCAAACAGGTGAAGCACAGAGACTTGTGTGCTAAAGTGAAACCCATCTCAGACTACACAGATACAAGTCGGCCATCAGCACACGTGTGCCATATATAGGCCACATCAACGGATTCAGATGACCACAAACCTACAGTCACCTGTCTCGACTGAAACGAAAGAGCTTTGCCACGTGGTTAGTGGACCAGCAAGAATTCTCCGAATGAAACAACTTCAATAATCCTAAAGGAAATATATACATACATATATACACATGTGTGTGTGAGTGTGTAGAAGAAGAAGAAGGAGAAGAAGAAGATGATGATGATGATGATGTAGAATATGAACAAGAGGAAGAAGTACAATCAGAAGAAGAATTCATCCCTTAATCTCTCCTCTTCTCTCCCACCCTTCCCATCCACCCCAACCTCTGCCCACCCCACAGACAGAAAATAAGAAGGAAGAAGAGAGACACGTGTCAACATCTGTAAACTTCTTGACACACAGCTTCCCCCCACCCCTCACCCCACTCTGCCAACCGATATCCCTTGCACCTTATCCTGAGCTATGTGATATCAAACATATGATATCTTTTATCTAAATCCACCTACTTTGGCTGTATCCTGGATTTGAACTGAGAAATCTTCAGTCAGACATCCGCCATAGTCACAGGATTTACTTGGAAATGTCAGGAATTCTCTTCACAGACTTTCTTTGAATAGTTTCCTGATATTCTTTGTGATTTCTCACAGAATATTCCCCAGCAGATTTCAGCTTTTTCAGATAAGCCTCTTTTGGAGTTAATCTCACATTTTTGAAATAATCTGTTTTGGCTTAAGAAATGAAGAAAACAAGAGGAAAGAAACGAGATATTTTTTTCTATTTAGTGGAGGACTACAAAAGTTACGGAGTGTTTATGTTTATGTTGTAGAGAGTTAAGCAATAGAAATATGTATAGAAAAGCAGGCAAAGTGTGGATGTTGAATGAAGAAAGAAAGAGAGAGAGAGATTATGTAGGTGTTGACTGGATAGACAAACAGACACTGTTTATAGATATTGGCTTCCAATTTTGGCACAAGGCCAGTAATTTCAGGCTAGGGGGCAAGTTGACTACATTGACCCCTATGCACAACTAGTACATTGGTACATATTTTATCGACCCTGAAAGGATGCAAGGCAAAGTCGACCTTGGTGTAATTTGAACTCACAACCTAAAGCCAGACGAATGCCAATCAGCATTTTGCCTGGTGTGCTAACAGTTCTGCCAGCTCGCTGCCTTACTGTATACAGATATTGTATGGATTTGCAGATGCAGAGAAAAGATGTTGGGTAGAAAGAAAGACGGAGTGTAGATGTTGACCAGACAGGTAGACACATCATCATTGTTCAACCATGGTCGAGACAATGGAATTTACTATGTTACACCAGACCTCATGGTCCATCATAGCATTACGGAGGTCCTGCTGCTGGATGCCTGTATCCCTGGAGATTACATCAGGGTAGGGGAGTGTGCACCCTCTGGTATTGCGAGCAGATGGCTTCCAGAGGAGAAGAGGAGAAATTGCCTTGTTTTCAGCTCTACAACAATGTCCAGCAAACTGGACTCTTCTACCTTTCACAAGAGATGATACAGGTGGTAATTTCCCATATATTTGTATTTTGGTTGGATGACGCTTCCACGAGAGATTTTGTTTGTGTTGTAGAGAGGTAGACAAAGTGTGGACATGTTCCCTGGATAATACATCATTTCCGTTCTTCCGTGGAAACATGTTCTTGCATGGAAACAGGTCAGGATTGACAAGAAGGACATTCAGCCATAAGAAAATCTGCCACAACAAATTTGGTCAAATTCATATAAGCAGGAAAAAGTGGCCTTTAAAATGATGATGATGATGATGATAAAGGTGTATCTCGCTTTCTGGCTACTTTCACTCCACCCTCACACAATCAGCTCCCTGGCCCCATTTTGCTTTAGTATCTTAACACCTGGCACAATGCCCACCACCACCACCGCCACCATCACCACTCTCTCTCCACTACAACCACACTCAACCAAGGGTGACTTTGTTTTTCCTTTGTCTTGCAGACCTCACTGGTGCTGGTGCACACACACACACACACAAATAATTAAATACAATACATAAACTAACCCAGTATTTTCTGTAAAATGGTTGGCATCAAGAAAGCCATGGAAATCCATGCCAAAGAGGACATTGGAACTCAATGCAATCCTCTTCTGGATCATTGGATCTCATTGAAGAGTGTTAAAAGATGCTAAAAGATGATGATGATGATAATGTGTGTGTGTGTGTGTGTGTGTGTGTGTGTGTGTGTGTGTGCATGCACACATGTGTGTGTTGTCCCTTTGAAGAGTAGGCTTTTGCAATCCACAAACAGGAAATATCAACAACAAAATGTCTGATGCACAAAATACCTGGTACCCAATGGGAACACAGGTAAAACATCCAGGTGTAACAACAAGTGATTTGACAATCAACATTAAAAGCAAATATCCAAATAGATGATCACCAGCCCTTCGTAACACCTACCGCTCCAAGAGTGTAGTGGGTGCTTCTTATGTGCCAGCGGCACGAGTGCCATTGACCATGTCAGGTCAACAGCACATGTGCTGGTGGCATGTGAAAACACCCACTACACTCTTGGAGGGGTTAACATTAGGAAGGGCATCCTGCTGTAGAAACCTTGCCAAATCAGATTGGAACCTTGTGCAGACCCCTGGCTTACCAGTTTTCAGTCAAACTGTTCAACCCATGCCAGCATGGAAAGTGGATGTTAAACGGTGATGATGATGATGATGATGATGATGTTGATGATGATGATGTTGAAGGTGATGATGATGATTTCTATCTACCTTTGAACCAAAACATTATAGAATTGCATTCTTGGACAAGAAAATCTTGAAGATTGACATCTTTAAACTAACAGTGATACAAAGGACACCACCTCTCAGAATATGGAAGAATTCTATAAAAACAAAAACTGAAAAAAACTGGTGCCAAATATCAGCTGCAGAGAGAAGACATAAAAGGAGCAAAAATCCAATTCTACAACAGAAATTCTTTTCTTACTCTAGGCACAAGGCCCGAAATTTTGGTGGAGGGTGGGGCCAGTCGATTAGATCGACTCCAGTATGCAACTGGTAGTTAATTTATTGACTCCGAAAGAATGGAAGGCAAAGTTGACCTTGGTGGAATTTGAACATAAAGACAGATGAAATACCGCTAAGCATTTTGCCCAGTGTGCCAACCATTCTGCCAGCAGCTGCCTTATTCTTCAACAGATATTAATGTGATTCTTTCATTATTTTTAATCTTTGAAATTGTTTCAATCATTGGACCACAGCCATGCTGAGGCACCATTTTAAAGAGTTTAATTGATCAAAGTGATTCTGGTATTTATTCAATCAGCCTCTTTTGCCAAACTGCTAAATTGGGAATATAAACAAACCAACACAGGTTGTGAAACGGGGGAGAAGAACAAACACAAAGATACACACAAACATATATTACAGGGTTATACATAGTTTCTGTCTACCAAATCCACTCACAAGGCACTGGCTGGCCCAAGGCTATAGTAGAAGACATTTACCCAAGGTGCCATGCAGTGGGACTGAACCTACAACCATGTGGTTGGGAAGCAAGCTTCTTACCACACAGCCATACCAACTGTGAAGAAGATTTCAATAGAATCTCAAGGAAAATGGTTATACATACATGCCCAGATGGCTGCATGCATGCATGCATACATACATATATACATATGTACACACTTTTAAAGGGCATGGATAATGAAAAAAAAAAAGAGCAAGACCTCCCCTCCTTAACCCCCACTAACTTATTTTATGTATCTTTACAAACTTATCACTGAACAGGTGGCTGGTAAGAAATAAGCTTCAAACATCCAATCAGGAAAAGGAACTCACAGCCTCCCATCCATCCCCTCGTCTCCCTTCTTACACACAACCACCACTTCTACCACCACCACCGCTACCACCACCACAACTGCCACCGCCACCATCATTGTTTTATGTACACATTCCTTGCTGCTTTGGGTTGGCGTCAATGCCTCAAATGAAGATAGACACATTGGACAATGCAGACTTTGAAGAGAGGTCATGGCTGGAATGATTTTTTATCAAATGTCTGGCTTGACCTAATCTGACCTAGATCTAAACAACAACAATGAAGCCACAAATGTGTAAAGGAGGAGGAGTTTAAGCTACTGTGTCAACCCCAGCATATAACAGGTATTTTATTTTATAAAGCCCCAGGTAAATAAAAAGCAAAGTGGGTAGCAGTGGGGTTTGAACACAGAATGTGAAGGAGAGAAACGAAATGTTGTTGTAAGATGCTTCACACACTCCGCCACCCTTGGCTTGTAAATTAAACTCTTTAAGATATTTATTGGTGTAGGAGTGTTATTGATTAAATCCACCCTGGTACTTCACTGGTGATTATTTATCAACATTGAGAGGAAGGGGCAAAGTTGAGTGGGTGGGGGGAAGAGGCTGGAGGCAAAGTCGACTTCAGCAGGGCTTGAACTCAGAGTGCAAAGGTCAGAAGTGCAAAACTCAGACTGCAAGGCGTTATCTGCCATCATGTCACTGACAAACACACCACCACCACCACCACCACCACCACCGCCACCACCACCACCACCGCCACCACCCTCGTCAGACATATGTGCATTAGCTGCAACTCTGCTTCAGGAACAGCAGATATGAGAGAAGTGCATTAAATGTAACAATATTGCAGCAGCAGCTGCAAAGGAAGTGCAGTTGCTGCATCTCTGCTGCAATATTAGAAGTGTGCACTCAAATACTACTGCATATATGAGATGTGCATAAACTATTGCAGCAGCAGCAGCAGCGGATATAAAAATTAGTGCAGTAGATGCAACAGAACAGCAGCAGCTGCTATAAGAGAAATGCATTAGATGCAACCACCCTACTGCAGCAGTAGCAGCAGATATAAGGTTAGTGCAGTAGATACAACGCTGTTGCAGTATGAGATGTGCATACACCAGTGCAGCAGTAGATATAAGGTTAGTGCATTAACTGCAACACCACTGCAGCGTTAAAAAATTGGCAGAGAATGCTGAAGGTGCAGCTCAGGAATGAGGCATTTGTTGCAGCAGTTTTGCAGCAACAGGCTTTCTCACCAACTACTACTGCAGCTGCTAGCGGCAGCAGCAGCTACAGTAGTAGTAGTAGTAGTAGTAGTGTTGGTGGTGGTGGTGGTGGTGGCGGTAGTGTTGGTAGTAGTAGTAGCAGTAGCAGCATTCTTCATTGTTGCTAACAGGTGCTGCCATGATTAGTAACATTGACAGTGTTACCACCACCACCACCACCACCACCATCACTAATACTATCACCTCCACCACCATCACCTCCACTAACAGGAGCCAAAGAGAGAACCTCTATGTGGTTGCTCAACATGCTAGAAATAGCAGTCAAATATCTCTCAAACCATTGTCTGCTGTCTTGAAAAAAGGGTGCATTCAATAATACTCTACTGAGTTCTCCATACAGAGGAAAAAAGTAGGATGGTCATGGTTGGAATGTATATAATCATAGGTCTGCTTCATAAATACTGACCCAGAGCTAAATAAACAACAACAACAACAACCACAATCACCACTTTAAACACACCACTCCAACCCCACCACCCACACTAGCCTTGGCATTGCAACCACTGCATCTTCTACAAACATCATCATCATCATCATTACAATAACCACCACCACCACCACCATTACCATTACCCCCACCACATCTCTTCCACTGCCCCACTGCTCCTGCTTCTACTCCAAATAAGCATCCTCACCATCCTCATCATCATCATCATCATCAGCATTGTTGTCAGGAGTATCAATAAAGATATGTGAGAGTGTGGTTTATCTTGGCAGGACATGAAAGAGGAATGTGAAGAAACAGCAGGAGAGAGATGTTCGGCAAGGCAACGAACTCTGGCGCTACTTGGAGCATGGCTGTTTTATGTTTGTAGATGTCTGTAGAAGTCTGTGGATGTCTACGGATGGATGTAGATCTATGTAGATGTTTGTAGAAGTATGTGAATGTATGTAGGCAACTAAGTTTGTTTATACATGTCTGTAGATGCCTACAGGTCTATGTAGAGGTTTGCAGAGGTTTGCAGAGGTTTGTAGAGGTTTGTGGAGGTTTGTAGAGGTTCATAGGGGTTTGTAGACATCCGTGGATGTAGAAATATGTGAATGTATGTAGGCAACTATGTTTGTTTATACATGTCTGTAGATGCCTACAGGTCTATGTAGAAGTTTGCAGAGGTTTGCAGAGGTTTGTAGAGGTTTGTGGAGGTTTGTAGAGGTTCATAGGGGTTTGTAGACATCCGTGGATGTAGAAATATGTGAATGTATGTAGGCAACTATGTTTGTTTATACATGTCTGTAGATGCCTACAGGTCTATGTAGAGGTTTGTAGAGGTTTGTAGAGGTTTGTGGAGGTTTGTAGAGGTTTATAGGAGTTTGTAGATATCCATGGATGTATGGGGGGATGTCTGTTTATTGCACATTTGTAGATCTCTGGAGATGTCAGATGTTCTTAGACATCAGCTCAGTATATCTTAGGTGTCTGTAAATGTCTATGGGTTGGATGGCTTCACAGGAGCTGGGAACCCAAGGGCTGCACCCAGCTCCAATTGTCTTTGTGGCATGGTTTCTATGGCTGGATGGCATTCCTAATGCCAACCACTTAATAGAGTGTGGATTGGGTGGGTTTTTTTCATGCAGAACAATGTACTGGCACTTTTTATGTGACACCAGCACCAGCGGGGTCACCAAATCACTTGTAGGACAAAGACCCCTTAGTTGAAAGAAGGAGTGGAACTAAGGAAAGTAACTGTGTGCCAGACAAGAGGTTACAGTGGGATAGGGGACAGGGATGGTGGTTTTATTTTAGAGGAGGTAAGTGGCCACCCCAGCTGGGTAAGGAAGCTGGGGAAGAAAGTTAGGGAGAAAGATAGAGAGAAGGCCAGAATGAGGGAGAGAGGGAAACCTGTCGGATGTCTGTTCAATATTTGTGACATGCATACAGATATATATGTATGAGCACAAGTGTGGCTGTAGTTGCAGCCATGGATGGGTGGCTAAGAAACTAGCTCCTCAACAATGTGGTCTTGTGTTCAATCCTATGGCACAGCACTTTGGGGAAATGACTTGTACCTAATATATATATTATATATATATATATATTATATATATATATATATATATATATACATAATTAAGGATAAAATCAATTAATGACCTTTTCAGTGGCCAGCATGTAATAAAAACCATATAGGTAGAAATTAATATAGATATATAATTATAATTATAATTAAGGATATGGAGAAACAGTGGCTACATGCTAGAGATAAACGTCAAATGATTCTAAAAACCACTTCAAATTACACTCCATTAACACAAGGCTGAAAGTAAAGAAATGAATAAAAGAGATTTAGTAAGAATATTTTTTTTTTGGTTAATTCTAGGTTGTCCAATTTCTGGTTTAGTAATACTATCACTTTACTGCTATCAGTAGAATATACCAAAAGTACATAAATGTTGATACATATATATACACACCCATACAAATACATGTGCATATATACTAATACATACATATATTCACACATATACATGATGCAAATCCAATTATTCATCTCAACCACGTGATCTTATTAGTGGCCAGCATGTAATAAAAACCATTTTTGGTAATAATTAATATAAATATATAATTATATAAATATAATTATA
>NC_043012.1:35648456-35656919 GCF_006345805.1 Octopus sinensis
TGACGGAATATTATTATTATTACATAACATACAAAATATAATACAATGTATTACAGGAGAATAGCATCTCTGATTTACTTGATTCTCCTTGTTAATATTTATAGAAATTCTACAGATATTTAGAAATCATCAGTAAAGTGATTCATTTTCTTTGTACAATAATACCTGTGAGAAGGCGGCAAGCTGGCACAATCGTTAGAATGCTGCGCAAAAAGCTTATTGGTATTTTCTTCATCTTTACATTTCGAGTTCAAATACAACCGAGGTTGACTTTGCTTTAAACCCCTCCTTGGTCGATAAAGTAAGCATTAGTTGAGTACTGAGGGTCGATGCAACTGACTTACCTCTTCCCCTGAAATTGCTGGCCTTGTGCCAAAATTTGAAATTGATTGTGTGATGATAGCCGATACCTGCGGACAAGCTTTATAAAGCAAACTCCATGGTGAAAACTCAAATGGAATTGATACACACAAACACACACACAACACATATGCATGAATGAGCTAACCAAAGCCTTGTAAGTGGATTTGGTAGAGGGAAACTGAAAGAAGCCTGTTGCATATATATATATATATATATAAATATAAATATATATATTATATATATATATATATATATATATATCATTATCATCATCGTCATTATTATCCGCTTTCCATGCTGGCATGGGTTGCATGGTTTGACTGAGGATTGGCTCCAATCTAATCTGGCAAAGTTTCGTCAGCTGGATGCCCTTCCTAACGCCAACCACTCCGAGAGTGTAGTGGGTGCTTTTTACATGCCACTGGCATGGGAGCCAGTCAGGCGGCACTGACAACAACCATGATCGAATGGTACTTTTTATGTGCCACCGGCACGGGAGACACTCAGGCGGAACTGGCAATGGCATTATATATATATGATATTACATATTATATATTGGCCAGATATATGTGTGTGTGTGCTTGTCCTCCCAACATCACTTGACAATGGATGTTAGGGTTGATTTGTTCGACGGAAGGCGGTGCTCCAGCATGGCCGCAGTCAAATGACTGAAACAAATAAAAGAATAGAAGAACAAAAGAATAAAGTACAATACTGTTTCTACTTTGCGGATTTTTACCTATAGCGTAGGGGGGGGGCAGTTGGAACGTAACATTCGCAACAGTCAAGGGATCACCGTGTATATATATATCTGTATCTATATATATATATCACGTGATCACGTGACCGACCAGGTCATCAGATGTTGCTACACACATCGCTGGTCACAATGCGCTTCGCATTGTTTTAAAAGCCTTCAATGACGCCACCCCACTGGCTAAGCGAGCAGGCCAACAGAAGAAAGAGTGCGAGAAAGTTGTGGCGAAAGAGTACAGCAGGGATCGCCACCACCCCCTGCCGGAGCTTCATGGAGCTTTAGGTGTTTTCGCTCAATAAACACTCACAACGCCCGGTCTGGGAATCGAAACCGTGATCCCACAACCGCGAGTCTGCTGCCCTAACCATTGGGCCATTGCGTCTCCATTATATATATATATATATATATATATATATATATAATATATATATATGTAGGGAGAGAGAGAGAGAGAGAGAGAGAGAGAGAGAGGAGAGAGAAGAGAGAGGTAGATGATAGATAGATAGATAGATAGATAGACAGATACACACACATACACACACGTGTATACATGTATGTTAGTAAGTGTATATATATATATATATATATATATATATATATAAATACACACACACACACACACACTGAGTTCTATTATATCAACAGACCTGGAAAAACTTTTAATTGGTGAAAGTACAAAGTGCAAGAGCACTGAGAGTGCTTCTTAGCCAGAATCTCCATTTATTGAAACAGTTGGTTACCAAAGGCAACAGCAACAACAACAACAGCACCAACAACTGCAAGAACAACAACAACAACAACTGCAACAGCGTAAATAACATAAACCTTTAAAGATAAGGTCTTTACAGAGGATATAGGTACTTTGCCTGCCACTCGAACCTGAGGGTGACAATCTCAAAAGTTTATTATTTCAACCAGTTACATATTAAAATCTAAGCCAGATGAACACGATAAATCATATACACACACACACAGACACACAGACACTTGTATATATACATTCAAAACCTGATATAGAAACTATCTTAATTATAAGGTTTCAGTAATAATTAATATTTCAGAAAAATACTACCACACAGAAATATATATTTTATGAGAACAGCAAAGCAACATGAGGTTATGAATAAAATATACGACGTACACTTATCTATAACGTATAATTTAAACATGTAAAAGATATTGGTGTTTAACGAATGTGTTGCATTAATAAAATATATTAAGAGATGATTAATAATACAAGTATATGACGTGCACATATCTGTAATACTTAATTTAAACATCTAAAATAATCTGGTGCTTAACATATGTAAATAGAAATGTATTCATTCAATCTGTTGACTTCCTGACTTTAATGCTGTAGGGAGGTCAGACCAGGATCAAATCCTCGTGTAGGCTGGTTAAGTATTAATAACGGAAGTTAACTAAGTATCACTATTTCAAAACAGATTTTGGTACTAAATACACAAACTGGAATGGCATTTAGTTGTTGTTGTAGTTTAACACCTAAACAATTCTGATTGAGCAGAAATATAACCAAATATGTTCCAAGCATGACCATCCTGTACTGTCTTTTTTGGAAGATATAAGAACATAGAAGCCAGCATGGCTGTGTGGTTAAGACATTGCTTCCCAACCATGTGGTCTTGAGTTCAGTCCCACTGTGTGGCACCTTGGGCAAGTCTCTTCTACTATAGCCTTCATCCAACCAAACCTTGCATGAGGATTTGATAGACAGAAACTGAAAGAAGCCCATCATACGTGTGTGTGTGATACGATTGTATGTATGTTTGTGTATGTGTGTGAACGCGTGTATGTTTGTGTCTCCTTGTCTTGATGTCACACGATTCTTGTGATTCATTCTCAATATTTTGTGAAAACACATCTGGCCACTGGGGAAATAATATTACCTTGATTGGAAACAGGTAAAGGTTATTAACAGGAAAGACATCTGGTCATGGAAAGTCTACCTCAATAAACTTTCTCTGATCCATGGAAACATATTATATATATATATATATATATAATATATATATATATATTATATATATATATAGATATATATAATATATATATATATATTATATATACATATATAGAGAGATAGATATAAATGTGATGAAACAACGGCCAAACAAATAGCAAAACATCTATCTACTCATCTCAATCTATATATATTATATATAGTATATATATGCACACCACACACACACACAACACACACCACACACCACACACACACACGTTGGGCTTCTTTCAGTTTCCATTAACCAGATCCTTTCACACAAGACTTTGGTTGGACAAGTAGTCATGCCATAGTGGTCATGTAGTGGAACTGAATCCAAACCGTTGTCGTTGGGAAGCCAGCATCTTAACTACAAAACCATGCCTGCCTTCTTGACCACGCTGCCTTCTTGACCACGCTGCCTTCTTGACCAGGCTACACTTTCTTCTCAGTCCACTCTATTTTTGTGATTCTGTTGGTTCAAGTAACTGTGATTAGTCTTAATAAATAGCCATAGCTCATTTCAATTCTCAATGACAATTTTTTAATGCTAAATTACAGTGGATGAGGGCAATACCCAGTGGATGGATACCTTAGGACAGAGGTTCTCAAACTTTTTGAGCCACTGCCCTCCTCATGTCCACATAATACACTTAGTGTTCCCACCCCTATTTCTATGTATAAATAAATATTTTATATTTTACTAACTTATATATACTATGAGTCATTTGATATTTGATATTATATAATTTGTATACAATACTATAATAATAATATAATAAATTCATAGCGTCCCCACCCCAATCCACTGCCTTCCTCCTAATGCCTCTTTTTCCTCTACTGCCCCCTTAGGCACCAGTACCCACCTGGACCGTCTCAATGCCTACCGGGAAGGGGGGGGCAGTAGCACCCACTTTGAGAACCTATGCCTTAGGAAGTGGATAGGGTCTCTGGCTGCCAAATCCAGTGCAGTGAAAAACTCCCCTCATTGTTGCAATACTTCAGGGTCATGGGACGAAGGTGGTGGTGGAGGGGAAGATGATGTCGCTCTGATCACTGATAGATTATTAATCAATCAACACTTTAATCAATTGATGCCAAGGTGCTTTCTATTCATTTTATCAGAAGAGGTAGGCCAGGTGGACCCATTAATCACTTGTGGTAGTATATTTCACCAGTATTTGGAGCTAATGATATTAATTAATTCTATCAACGAGTGACACAGGCATGGCTGTGTGGTTAAGGAGATTGATTCTTCACAGTGTAGTTTTAGGTTCAATCCTGTTGCATGGCACTTTTGGTGAGTGCCTTCTATTATTGTTCCAGGTCAACCAAATCCTTGAGAATAGGTTTGGTAGATGGAAACTGAAAGAAGCCCAATGTAGAAATATGTGCCTGTGACATGCCCGCCCACACGCATGTCTGTCTGTGTGTCTGTGTCTGTGTTACAGGATTGTCGAAAATGCACAACATTTCTTTCCAATCTTCCATGGTAAACATATCTGGCTTGAGAGGAAAAAGGGTAAGGGTTAGCAAACAGGAAGGGCATCTACCTGTAGAAAATCTGCCACAACAAATTCCATTTGACCCTTGCATCGATGACGATGACATTTTCGTTTCATGTTTGTTTCTCTGCCCTAAGGGGAAGAAATAGTGTCGTTGATATTGTAGGTGTTCAAGCCCAGGTGAGGCCTGATGAAAAAAAATACCTGTGATCAAAGCTGTTTCATTTTTCAATCTGCAAGTAACTTAATGCATTATTCTTTTCTAAGAGGGTAGGGTGTTCAGAGTGGGAGATTCTGGCTGCTATTTCTAGCAGGTCAACGACCAGATAGATGCTCCCTTGTTGCGAATGGTGGGGAGTTATGGTATTCAGTGGTATGTGACTATGTGTGGTATGTGGTGGTGCATGGGAGGGGGGGGCGTGGTGGTACGTGATGGTATGTGATGGTATGTGAAGATATATGGGGGTGGCGTACGGTGGTATGTGGTGGTGGGGGTGGAGTGCAATGCAGCTTAAGAGAAGTGGTGGTGGTGGTGGTGTGTGGGGTGATTAGAATTAAGAATCCAATATATTTAAGGAATTAAGTAATTTTAATTTCCCCAGAAAATCTGAGTCATGTGACCACTGCTTGGGTTTCTAGAAATATGTGTGCGTGGGGGGGGGGTACTATTTGCACACACACACACACTCAAGGGGTGGAGGCATTGAAAAGTTCCTAGCTTTGGGATTAAGAAAATACAGGAGAATCAGTTAATTATGATTTTGTTCAACATATTCCCTTATCAGATTCACACACTTATTGCAGCGATCCTTCAGTTTTTCTAAGCCCTTTAAAGGCCTTTCATGATACCCTTAAAGCCAGGAACTTTTCAGCACCCCCTCTTATCTATCTATCTACCACTCTATCTATGTATCTATCTTTGTATCTATCTATCTATCTATCTATCTATCTATCTATCTATCTATCTATCTATCTATCTATCTGTCTGTCTGTCTATCTATCTATCTATCTATCTATCTATCTGTCTGTCTGTCTGTCTATCTATCTATCTATATCTGTCTGTCTGTCTGTCGTCTATCTGTCTGTCTGTCTGTCTGTCTGCTGCCTGCCTGCCTGCCTGCCTCTGTGCTCTCTGTCAATCTATCTATCTATCTCTATATATATATACCTATGTATACATAATACATACATACATAAATATATATATATATATATATATATATATAGTATATATAATATTATATATATATATATGTGTATATATATATCATATATGTATATGTATATATATATATATATATATATATATATATATATATATATATTATATATATATATTATATTAGATATATATATATATCTATATATATATAATATATATATATATATATTATATATATATACATATACATGAGAGAGCAGGGAGCTGGCAGAATCATTAGCACACCGGGCAAAATGCTTAGTAGTATTTCATCTGCCACTACATTCTGAGTTCAAATTCAGCTGAGGCTGACTTTGTTTTTCATCTTTTCAAGGTCAATTATATAAGTACCAGTTACGCACTGGGGTCGATATAATTGACTTAAACCCTTTGTTTGTCCTTCTTTGTCCCCTCTGTGTTTAGCCCCCTGTCGGCAATAAAGAAATATATATATGAATGCACATACAAAATCTGGTGGGGTTTAGTTCACAGTCGATCTAAATGACTAAGTACGCTGGGTAAGTGCTGTAACGGATTACCAGGGATCCAAGCTCATAGCTGATAATAATAACACATATGACTTGAGATGTTTGTCTTGCCTTAACAATTATATATATATATATATATATACACATATATGTATGTATGTATGTATGTATGTATATGTATGTATGTATGTTACATCATCATCATCGTTTAATGTCCGCTTTCCATGCTAGCATGGGTTGGACGATTTTGACTGAGAGATGGCAAACCAGGCAGCCGCACCAGGCTCCAGTCTGATCTGGCAGAGTTTCTACAGCTGGATGCCCTTCCTAATGCCAACCACTCCAGAGTGGTTGCTTTTTACGTCATATATATATATATATATATTTATATATATATATATGTATATATACATACATACATACACATAGATAGGTTTCAAATTTTGGTACAAGGCCAGCAATTTCGAGGTGGCGGGGAGTAAACTGATTACATTGACCCCAATGTTCAAGTGGTCCTTATTTCACTAATCGCTGAAAGGATGAAGAGGCAAAAGTCAAACTCTGTGGAATTTGAACCAAGAAAAAGAAAGAGGAACAAAATGCCATTCAGCATTTTGCCCAGCATGCTAACGAGCCTACCAGCTTGCTACCTTGCTTACGAATAAATTAGTGGGTGGATAGTGAATGCAGGTATATTCTTTTCTACTCTAGACACAAAGCCCAAAATTTTTAGGGAGGGGGCAGTCAGTTGATTAGATCGACCCCTGTATGCAACTGGTACTTAATTTATCAACCATGAAAGGATGAAAGGCAAAGTCAATCTCAGTGGAATTTGAACTCAGAATGTAAAGACAGATGAAATATCGCTAAGCATTTCGCCTGGTGTGCTAACGATTCTGCCAGCTCCTCGCCACCGCCTGCAGCAATGCAGCTATACTGTGTGTGTATGTTACTGTGAGTACCTTGTAACTTACTCTTTGTATGTGTGTGTACATGTGTGTAGATAAAGTGGGGAGTGCTCCAAACCCCTGTAACCCATCCATGGACCCTAGTTGTTCACATTCTTCTCAAACAATTGCAATCTGATATTGGAGTAAAAACATGTAGAGAGAGAAAATATTCCAGAAGGAAGAAACATTGTGTGGAAGAAGGACTGGGATACTGGTTTGTGTGGAAGAAGGACTGAGATACTGGTTTGTGTGTATGGTGGGGAGCTGGAAACAGGTAAGATGAACATAAAATGGATAATGAGAGGAAGAGGGCCCAGAGACAGATTTATGCCTGAATTAAGGTGACATATGACCAGTTAGGGCCACAAAGCAGAAGCCATTGTAGTAGTGGTAGAAAAGTGAGAGAGTGGACACAGCATGAATGTGAGCCAGAAACTGGAGTGTGTTGCTTTCATGGTTTTGTATCATTTGATAAAGTGGAACTTTTTCATCTTTTAATTGAAAGGGAAAGTAGCAACCATAATCCTTTAAAGGGCTTCTGAAACCGGTAAAGGGTGTGGGGGGATGGAGGGTATAGGAGGCTTAAACCAGGGACTCGACCTGAATGCAGTTAAAGGTCCCCAAAGAACCCAACATGCCAGAGGGTGGTGTTAAACTGGGCAATGGATGAAGGCTACCACGCAAGTAGCCCACTGTGAGATTTGAACTCAAGAACACAAGGGGTTGGAACAAACACCACAAGGGGGCATTCAATGTGATGTTTGGATTCCATGTTTGGATTTGGTACTTTATTTAAGAACGCTCAAACAGATTAAATCCTCCGTACGATTTAAATCCTGGGCATTTAATCCCTCATCTGGCCTAAATATTCCACCTGCTTTTATGTCCAGCTGGCCAGATCCAGCCTCTCACACACACCCTACAATGTCATTCTAAGAAGTAAACACTCACATCAAGGAAATCTTAAAACTATGAGATACTGATGATTAATTTCAAAGAGATGGGATAAATAATCAGAACAATTGACAGACTAATCTGGAATGGTCAAGGGTTAAACTCAGAGTCAGAAGAATACTGGAAGGATCGGGGCCAAAGTTGTTTATAGAATGCAACCAATAAATCATTCTGTGTTGGTCGATTTTCTTATCAGTCTTGAAGGGATGAAAGGCAAAGCTGGGTTCAACTGGAACTGAACAC
>NC_043012.1:35657019-35699519 GCF_006345805.1 Octopus sinensis
AGGGGTGGTGCAGTGAAAGTTCCTAGCTTTGGGATTAAGAAAATACAGGAGAATCAGTTAATTATGATTTTGTTCAACATATTCCCTTATCAGATTCACACACTTATTGCAGCGATCCTTCAGTTTTTCTAAGCCCTTTAAAAGCCTTTCATGATACCCTTAAAGCCAGGAACTTTTCAGCACACCCTCTTATCTATCTATCTACCACTTCTATCTATGTTCTTCTTTGTATCTATCTATCTATCTATCTATCTATCTATCTATCTATCTATCTCTATCTATCTGTCTGTCTGCTGTCTATCTCTCTATCTATCTATCTATCTATCTGTCTGTCTGTCTGTCTATCTATCTATCTATATCTGTCTGTCTGTCTGTCGTCTATCTGTCTGTCTGTCTGTCTGTCTGCTGCCTGCCTGCCTGCCTGCCTCTGTGCTCTCTGTCAATCTATCTATCTATCTCTATATATATATACCTATGTATACATAATACATACATACATAAATATATATATATATATATATATATATATAGTATATATAATATTATATATATATATATGTGTATATATATATCATATATGTATATGTATATATATATATATATATATATATATATATATATATATATATTATATATATATATTATATTAGATATATATATATATCTATATATATATAATATATATATATATATATTATATATATATACATATACATGAGAGAGCAGGGAGCTGGCAGAATCATTAGCACACCGGGCAAAATGCTTTAGTAGTATTTCATCTCAGCCACTAACTTCTGAGTTCAATTCAGCTGAGGCTGACTTTGTTTTTCATCTTTTCAAGGTCAATTAATAAGTACCAGTTACGCACTGGGGTCGATATAATTGACTTAAACCTTTGTTTGTCCTTCTTTGTCCCCTCTGTTTTAGCCCCCTGTCGGCAATAAAGAAATATATATATGAATGCACATAACAAATCTGGTGGGGTTTAGTTCACAGTCGATCTAAATGACTAAGTACGCTGGGTAAGTGCTGTAACGGATTACCAGGGATCCAAGCTCATAGCTGATAATAATAACACATATGACTTGAGATGTTTGTCTTGCCTTAACAATTATATATATATATATATATACACATATAATGTATGTATGTATGTATGTATGTATATGTATTTATGTATGTTCATCATCATCATCGTTTAATCCGCTTTCCATGCTAGCATGGGTTGGACGATTTTGACTGAGAGATGGCAAACCAGGCAGCCGCACCAGGCTCCAGTCTGATCTGGCAGAGTTTCTACAGCTGGATGCCCTTCCTAATGCCAACCACTCCAGATGGTTGCTTTTTACGTCAATATATATATATATATATTATATTTATATATATATATATGTATATATCATACTACATCACATAGATAGGTTCAATTTTGGTACAAGGCCAGCAATTTCGAGGTGGCGGGGAGTAAACTGATTACATTGACCCCAATGTTCAAGTGGTCCTTATTTCACTAATCGCTGAAAGGATGAAGAGGCAAAAGTCAAACTCTGTGGAATTTGAACCAAGAAAAAGAAAGAGGAACAAAATGCCATTCAGCATTTTGCCCAGCATGCTAACGAGCCTACCAGCTTGCTACCTTGCTTACGAATAAATTAGTGGGTGGATAGTGAATGCAGGTATATTCTTTTCTACTCTAGACACAAAGCCCAAAATTTTTAGGGAGGGGGCAGTCAGTTGATTAGATCGACCCCTGTATGCAACTGGTACTTAATTTATCAACCATGAAAGGATGAAAGGCAAAGTCAATCTCAGTGGAATTTGAACTCAGAATGTAAAGACAGATGAAATATCGCTAAGCATTTCGCCTGGTGTGCTAACGATTCTGCCAGCTCCTCGCCACCGCCTGCAGCAATGCAGCTATACTGTGTGTGTATGTTACTGTGAGTACCTTGTAACTTACTCTTTGTATGTGTGTGTACATGTGTGTAGATAAAGTGGGGAGTGCTCCAAACCCCTGTAACCCATCCATGGACCCTAGTTGTTCACATTCTTCTCAAACAATTGCAATCTGATATTGGAGTAAAAACATGTAGAGAGAGAAAATATTCCAGAAGGAAGAAACATTGTGTGGAAGAAGGACTGGGATACTGGTTTGTGTGGAAGAAGGACTGAGATACTGGTTTGTGTGTATGGTGGGGAGCTGGAAACAGGTAAGATGAACATAAAATGGATAATGAGAGGAAGAGGGCCCAGAGACAGATTTATGCCTGAATTAAGGTGACATATGACCAGTTAGGGCCACAAAGCAGAAGCCATTGTAGTAGTGGTAGAAAAGTGAGAGAGTGGACACAGCATGAATGTGAGCCAGAAACTGGAGTGTGTTGCTTTCATGGTTTTGTATCATTTGATAAAGTGGAACTTTTTCATCTTTTAATTGAAAGGGAAAGTAGCAACCATAATCCTTTAAAGGGCTTCTGAAACCGGTAAAGGGTGTGGGGGGATGGAGGGGATAGGAGGCTTAAACCAGGGACTCGACCTGAATGCAGTTAAAGGTCCCCAAAGAACCCAACATGCCAGAGGGTGGTGTTAAACTGGGCAATGGATGAAGGCTACCACGCAAGTAGCCCACTGTGAGATTTGAACTCAGAACACAAGGGGTTGGAACAAACACCACAAGGCATTCAATGTGATGTTTGGATTCCATTGTTTGGATTTGGTACTTTTATTTAAGAACCTCTCAAACAGATTAAATCCTCCGTACGATTTAATCCTTGGGCATTTAATCCACTCATGTCTGGCCTAAATATTCCACCTGCTTTTATGTTCAAGCTGGCCAGATCCAGCCTCTCACACACACCCTACAATGTCATTCTAGAAGTAAACACTCACATCAAGGAAATCTTAAAACTATGAGATAATGAATGATTAATTCAAAGAGATGGGAATAAATAATCAGAACAATTGACAGACTAATCTGGAATGGTAAAGGGTTAAACTCAGAGTCAGAAGAATACTGGAAGGAATCGGGGCCAAAGTTGTTTATAGAATGCAACCAATAAATCATTCTGAGTTGGTCGATTTTCTTATCAGTCTTGAAGGGATGAAAGGCAAAGCTGGGTTCAACTGGAACTGAACACAGAAGGCAGCCGGCTGGAACAAATACCACAGGGTAATGTAACTGATGCTCTACCGATTCTACATTTTATCTGTGTGTATGAATGTGTGAGAGTGTGAGAGTGTGTGTGTGTGTGTGTGTGCGTGTGTGTGCGTGTGAGTGTGTGGTGTGTGTGAGTGAGCGAAGGAGAGTGTATGTGTGTTTGTGTGATTATGTAGGAGTGTGTGTGTGGGGGAGGGTGAGTAGGCGAGTGTGTGCATGTATGTTTATATGTATATATATGTGTGTGTGTGTGTGTGTTACTATATGTGTGTATCAATGTGTATATATCCATGAATGCTTCAGTGTATCATGCGTATGTATGAATTTATGTATCTATATGTATGTATAAATGTATGAGTGTGTAAGTATATATGAATGAATGTGAAGGCTCATGGCCCCGTGTCTGGCATACTCAGCTCATGATTCTGTTATGAGTTCGATTCCCAACAACATATTGAGCAAGACCCTTTATTTCCAATTGTTCCACTCAACTCATCTGGCAAAAAATGAGGGGTACCCGTAATTCAAAAGGGGCCAGCTTTGTGACATTCTGTGTCTTGTTCAATCTCCTTGAGAACTTTGTTAAGGGTACCCGTGTCTGTGGAGTACTCAGCCACTTGCATCTTAATTTCACGAGCTAATGTTCTGTTGATCGGATCAGGTGGAACATTTGTCATTATAACGAGCCGAGAGCCAGGCTATATAAGGCAGCGAGCTGGCAGAATCGTTAGCACGCCGGCCGAAATGCGTAGCTGTATTTTGTCTGCCGTTACGTTCTGAGTTCAAATTCTGCCGAGGTCGACTTTGCCTTTCATCCTTTCGGTGTCGATAAATAAAGTACCAGTTATGCACTGGGGTCAATGTAATCAACTTAATCCCTTTGTCTGTCTTTGTTTGTCCCCTCTATGTTTAGCCCCTTGTGAGCAATAAAGAAATATATATATGAATGTGTATATATATATATATATATATATATATATATATATATATATATGTATATAAGAATGTTGATATGTAAATATTGTATATGTATATGTGTGTATATATGTGTAATTGTATGTATGTGTGTATGTATGTATGTTAATGTGTCTAAGTATGCGAATATGAGTATATGCATGTGTATGTCAACATGGTTGAGTGTACAAATGTGTGTATGCTATAGTATGCATGTCTGCATGTGTAAATGTGCATCATTTTGCATGTATGTCTCTGCATGCAAATGTATTTGAATGCCTATGTATGTATGCACGCATGTGTGCACGCGTGCATGCATCTGTGTATGCATGTAAGTTTGTGGGTGTGTACGTGCGTATCTATGATTTGGGTGGAGGTCATAATGATGATCGTAGTTTTTCTTTTTGTGGCGGTGGTGGTCATGGTGATAATGGTGGTTGAGCTGCAAGTGGCTGCAGCGGTAGTAGTACTACTGATGGCATCACTAGTTGCATAATTCCATCAAAGGCACATAAATAAGAAGGCACCGCCGCCACCGCCGCCACCACCACTACCATCACCACCACTACTATCACCTGCACCATCAACACCAACATCATTACCACCACCACCACCACCACCTCTACTACAGTTACCATCACCACTACCACCATCACCACTACCACCACCACCATCACAACCACCAGCACCACCAGTTAAGCACATGGATCATAAATGAGGGAAGAACAGTGAAGTCTATATTTAGCCGTCTAACTTAATGTTGTGTAAGTCTTTGGGTGGATCCAAACGCCACAGCCCACCCCACAGTGCCAAGTGGTGGGGTATTTGTTGTTCGTAAGTCAAGTACTTCATATTAATAGCATTGTAACTTCCGCTATTTTAACATACCTCCTCGGGTTGGAGTCAGGGTGGGGGGATACATCAGTGGGATGGGGTGGGAATGGGGGTGATGTTATATCAAGGTCAAATTTAACTTTTTATCTGCTCTGGGGGTTGATAAGGTGAGATGTGGTAGGAAGGGCAGTTTGCTTCTGCAAGTAGGGGGTCACTTATTTAGTTGAATTTAATCTGAATATTGTTAAGAACAACAGGACAAGGATTTGTAGACACTGTTAAGTCTATGTCTACATACTGGTCTATCTATACATACATACATATATACATATATACATAACATATATATATATATATAATATATATATATATATATATATATATATACACACACACACACACACAGTCAACATCTACACAGTTGTTCTGCCAATCCAACCAATATCTACACACTGTGTGAATCCAGTCAATATCAACATCATCATCATCATGATCATCATCAGCATTATTTAATATCCACTTTCCATGCTGGCATGGGTTGGATGGTTTGATTGAGGGCTAGCGAGCCAGAAGGCCACACCAGGCTCCAATCTGATCTGGCAAAGTTTCTACAGCTGAGTGTCTTTCCTAACACCAACAACTCTGAGAGTGTAGGGGTGCTTTTTACATGTTACCAGCATGAGGGCCAGTCAGGTGGTACAAGCAGTGACCAAGCTTGAATGGTGCTTTTTACATGCACTGGTGTGGAAGCCAGACAGGCGGCACTGGCAACAACCATGCTCGACTGGTGCATTTTACGTGCCACCAGCATGGGAGCCAGTCAGACAGCACTGGCATCGACCACGCTTGGATGGTATTGCTTACATACCACATGAATGGGAGCCAGTCAGGCGGTACTGGCCTCGACCATGCTTGGATGGTGCCTTTTACATGTCACTGGCACGGGAGCGAGACAGTCATGATATGTGTATATAATACAGTCAAGGGCGGCGAGCTGGTAAAACGTTAGATGCCGGGTGAAATGCTTAGCGGTACTTCGTCTGCCGTTACGTTCTGAGTTCAAATTCCGCTGAGGTCGACTTTGCCTTTCATCCTTTCGGGGTCGATAAATAAAGTACCAGTTTCGCACTGGGGGTCAATGAAATCGACTTAATCCTTTTGTCTGTCCTTGCTTGTCCCCTCTATGTTTAGCCCCTTGTGGGCAATAAAGAAATATATATACAGTCAACATCTACACACAGTTTCTATTTATAGGGTCAACCCATACACTCTGTGTCTAACTCTCCGCTCAACATTGACACACAGCCTCTCTTAATCCAGTCAACATCTAAATACAGGGAAAGCACTTGGCTTAGTTGTTATGGAATTTAGCTTATGCTAATAAGGTCATGAGTTCAATTACTGGTAATGTGTTGTGACCTTGAGCAAGGCTCTTTTTTGGATGTTGATTCAGTCAACTCGGCTGGCAAAAATGAACTTTACCAGTAATTCAAAGGGGCCAGCCTTGTCACATTCTGTTGAATATCCCAGACAAGTACATAAAGGGTACACATGTCTGTGGAGTGCTCAGCCTCTTGCATGTTAATTTCACGTGCAGGCTGTTCCGTGGATCAGATCAGCTGGAAATATTGTCATCGTAAATGACGGAGTGTCTGTCATTTCCACACAGTGTCCACACATCCAACCAACGTCTCTACATGCTGTGTCTATATATCCCGTCAATTCATCTTTATACTGTCCATCTGGTCGAAAGCTACACACTGTGTTTATCTCTCCAAATCAACAATTATATATGGCATCTATCTAAACCCCTACACACTGCATCTATCCAACCGGTCATTGTCCATTCACTGTGTATCCAGTCAATGCCTACACACTGTCCGTTGGTCAACTAAACATTGACAGACACTTTCTACATATATTTCCTGTCAATATCTGCCTATTCATTTATTTACCTATTTGTCTCTGTGTCAGACTCTTTCTTTCTTTCTTTCTCTCTCTCTCTCTCTCTCTCTCTCTCTCTCTCCCTCTCTCTCTCTCTCTCTCTCTCTTTTCAACTCTTTACACACATATTTAATGACAGATAGATATACATATATAAAAGATATATGTATATATATCTTTTAAAGGCGGTGCTCCAGCATGGCCACAGTCAAATGACTGAAACAAGTAAAAGAGTAAGAGTAATATATCTTAAAATATATCAGTGTGTATATGTGTGTCTGTCTATACATATATATATATATATACACATACATACATACATACCAGGGAGTAGCTAGGGTGGGGCAAGCAGGGCACATGCACTGGCCACTACTTTGAGTGGGGTTCACTATTGGCCAAGATCATTTTCTAATTAATCCACTTCTATGTGAGTTTCCAATTTTTGGTTTTAACAGCGGTGGTGAGGCAGAATTTTGAAGCTTGCCCTGTGTGCCATTTACACTATGTACGCTCCTGTATATATATATATATATATATAAACATATATATATATATAAACATATATATATATATATCACTGTGACCGACCAGGCTATCAGATGTTGTTACACATCGCTGGTCACAATGCGCTTTGCATTGTTTTAGCCTTCAACTGACGCCACCCCGCTGGATAAGCGAGCAGGCCAACAGAAGAAAGAGTGAGAGAAATTTGTGGCGAAAGAGTATAGCAGGGATCGCCACCACCCTCTGCCGGAGCCTCGTGGAGCTTTTAGGTGTTTTCGCTCAATAAACACTCACAACGCCCGGTCTGGGAATCGAAAACGCGATTCTACAACCGCGAGTCCACTGCCCTAACCACTGGGCCATTGCGCCTCCACATATATATATATATATATGTGTGTGTATATATCTAGATGACATAACTATTTCTCTGGCCTAAACTGGAATGTTCCACATATCATTTTATGTGAATTCACAAATACCTTCCATGATAAAAATAAATAAGTAAATAAATACGTAAACAGACAAATAAACAAACAAAAAAGAAAGAAAGAAAGAAAGAAACATAAAACGAAAGGTTTCTAAGAATTTCAGAAGAACTTCAAGTGTGTTGTTGTGAGGAGCTGTGTTGACGTAATATATAGTTGGAGGAGGGAAGGGGGAGAGGAGAAGGAGAAAAAGAAGAGAAGGATAAGAGGTGGAGGAGGAGGGGGGAAAGAAGGAGAAGGAGGAGGAGGAGGAAGAGGAGGTCTGCTTGGTTTCCATTTGCTTTTTTGACCATTAATTCCTGACTCAGCTGTAGAGATAAAAGTTTTTTGAAGTTGCTGTTATAAACCTTCTGTTCTCACCAAACAAGCCTTTTATGTGGATGTGCTCACCCGATTGCATAGCAGCTAAATCTCCATTTCCAAAGGAAGGACACACTGGATAATGTTGTCCTCAATATGCAACACCAGTAAAAAAAAAAGGTCAGCTTGGTCAAAGCAGCCATAGCAACAACAACAACAACAACAGCCTCGACTCCCGTGAGCCAGAGATGGTGCAGCTACATGGTTGCTTCACCTACAAGAAATAGCAGCCAAATTTCCTGCAAATCACACACTACATAGGGGCAAGTGTGGCTGTGTAGTAAAAAGTTTGCTTCCCAACCACATGGTTCCAGGTTCAGTTCCAGTGTGTGGCATCTTGGGCACATGACTTTTACTATAACCTCAGGCTGACCAAAACCATCTGATTGGATTTGATAGACAGAAACTGAAAAAAAGCCTGTTGCATATGTGTGTGTGTATGTGTGTGAGTGCGTGTGTGTGTCTATAACTTAGTGGTTTGTAAGGCGGCAAGCTGGCAGAATTGTTAGCACGCTGGGCGAAATGCTTAGCGGTATTTCATCTGCCGTTACGTTGTGAGTTCAAATTCCGCCGAGGTCAACTTTGCCTTTCATCCTTTCGGGGTCGATAAATAAAGTACCAGTTATGCACTGAGGTTGATGTAATCGACTTAATCCGTTTGTCAGTCCTTGTTTGTCCCCTCTGTATTTAGCCCCTTGTGGGTAGTAAAGAAATATGTAACTTAGTGGTTTGGCAAAAGAGACTGACAGAATAAGTACCGAGCTTTAAAAAATTAGTCCTGGGGTCAATTCTTTTGACTAAAAATTCTTCCAGGAAGTGCTCCAGTATGGCCGCAGCCTAATGAGTGAAACAAGTAAAAGATAAGAGACCCGTCTTTAAAAAAATGAAAGATAAACCCAAAGACGGTGATTTGAAATCTTCCGCTCATCAGTGACACAGCAGATTAGAGTGGATCAACAAATAAGACGACTGGATCAACAAGATTAGTGGATCAATGGAACAGTGGTAGATTAGACATGACGTGGATTAGGGATGTAACAGAAGAAGCTTATATGGGACTAAGAAGGAACAGAAGGAAGATGATGGATGGTGGATCAGAGATGGATTAAGGATTAAGGCTGCTTCTGATTTGCTTTTATTTGTTTCATTCATTATATATAAAACTGATAAAAACGTGGATCTCTCTTGGATCCATCATTGATCCAACAGTTATCCCTCTTTAATTTGCTGTTGTAACAAACAGCATTCTATCATTATACGTGTGTGTGTGTGTGTGTGTGTGTGTGTGTTGTGTATTTGCAACAAGAACAAGAACGGAGAAAGTCACAGCCTTAACTGATGGTTATATATCACCTATGTGGAGGCACATGGCCTAGTGGTTAGAGCAGCAGACTCGCAGTCGAGAGATCACAGGTTCGAATCTGAGACCGAGCAATGTGTGTGTTTATAAGCGAAACACCTAAGCTCCACACAACTGCGGCAGAAGGTAAGGCAAACTTATGCTGTACTCTTTCGCCACAACTTTCTCTCACTCTTTCCTCCTGCATCTTGCAGCTCACCTGTGACGAACCAGCATCCTGTCCAGGTGGGAAACCTATGCGCCAAGGAAACCGGGAAACCGGCCCTTATGAGCCAGGCATGGCTCAAGAAGGAACAAACATATATCACCGATGATCATGTCTATTGTGCCAGTATATTTAGCTAGAGATAAAATGTGTAAAATGCAAGTCAAAGCAACATATCTGAAATCTGCCTGGATTTATTAATATCTTTCACAGCTTATATGGGGTGACCCCCTTTGGTCATGAATGACCATGGGATTGCACCTAGAAAGTTACCCCCCAAGGCACAAATCTGGGCAAGGTTATTTATGGATGACCAGCAGTCGCCCATGCATACCAGCCTTCCCTTTCTGTACCATCGATGTTATCCAAAGGATAAGGCAAAGGGGCCGATACAGCATGGCACCAGTGACATCGCTACTCATTTCTACAGCTGAGTGAACCGGAGCAACGTGAAATAAAGTGTCTTACTCAAGAACACAACACACAGCCCGGTCCGTGTATCGAACTCACAACTTCACAATCATAAGCTCAACACTCTAACCACTGAGCCATGCGCCTTCTACTACTGCTTATATATACATATGTATATAGACACACACATACACACACACACACACATGCACACATATATATATATACACTTTGTTTGGGGATTTGGTTTGCATGATTCTTTATGTGAGTTCGTGTCTTGAAGCATATTTTGTTGTGTCTGGGGAGAGTCATTCTCTTTTGGTGCCTTGTAATTTAACACACTCACTGGTAAAGTTTCCACTCATTTACTTATTGAGTGTGTTAAATAATAAGGCACTAAAAAAGAATGACCCTCCCCAGACATAGCTATATATATACTCAATTAGAGGTTAAATTAGCCTCGTTAAGGGATCGTAATATCCAATGAATTACTGGTTCATTGCCAAATATTTTTTGTGAATAATGATATTCATAAAATAATAGGTCTAAATATAAACCTTCAAAGAAAATTTAGAAAACAGAGATATATCATTGATATAATTTATTATCTGCAAAAATCCAACATATTCTCTTACAGCTGGGATGATTCAAAAACACAACACCTAATAACCTAATGGTATATCTTTTCTACCCCTCTGATGAGATTTTGCCTAATATTATGATTTACATAATTTAATCTTTTAGGCTAAACTGAAACAGCTGTAAGAGAATAGGTTGGATTTTTGCGGATAATAAATTATGTTAATGCTATATTTCCATCATCATCCTCGTTTAACGTCCATTTTCAATGCTGGCATGGGTTCAATGGTTCAACTGGGGTCTGGGAAGCCAGGCGGCTGCACCAGACTCCAGTCTGATCTGGCAGTGTTTCTACAGCTGGATGCTCTTCCTAACACCAACCACTCCGAGAGTGTGGTGGGTGCTTTTTATGTGCCACAGGCACAGGGGCCAGGCGGGGCTGGCAATGATCATGATTGGTTGGTGCTTTTTACATGCTGCTGGCATGGAAGCTAGTCATGGTGGCACTGGCATCAGCCACATTCAGATGGTGCTTTTTATCTGACACCAGCATGGGGATTACAACTACAATTTCCATTTGATTTTGATGTACATTTCCTAAATTTTATATATATATATTGAAAGCTACACCAATACCAGAACGGGTCGACACTGCATAGCGCCAAAGATCCAAGCAATGTCATCACACTTCAGGACCAGTTACTGCAAAAGCCTGGGTTTCAGGGGCCCACAGCTTTTTAATATTCTCCCAAAGAGCCTGAGGAACCTGCACAAAGTAGATGTAGGTGTTTTTAAATCAAGGCTGGACCTCTTCCTGTTGAGAGTCCCAGATGAACCTACCTCACAGCAAGAGGTGCAAATGAGGGTAGCTACATCAAACTCCATTCTTCACCAAGTCTTACATAGTGGAGGAGGCTCTCAGTAATAACAATGTAGTAAAACGGAGGTGCCTCAGCATGGCCACAATTCTAAGCTGAAACTACAGAGAAAAAAATATATAAATATATTATATATATGGTTAATGAGAGAGATGGAAAATGTGAGAATGCCTATTGATCACTAGAATTGTTTCAATCCATCTAGCATTGATCCCTCATAGGTGGAATACTGAACATCTGGCTTAGGTGCATCCGTCAGAGCAGGTATGTCTCCTCAGGTATTTACAATATATATCTCATTAAAATAACGTCTGTTCCACAAGATTTCTTCTTAGGATATATATATATATATATATATATATATATATATATATCCTAAGAAGAAATCACGCTTACTGATGAGGATTTGACAAGCAAATTATTTTATTTGCTAAAATAACCTGAAACCTAGGCATACCTATATATACATGCATATATAGACACATACACACATACATACATACATACAGACATACATACATAATTGATAGGCTTCTTTCAGTTTCTGTTTGTCTGTCAAATGCACTCATAAAGATTTGGTCAGCCCAAGGCTGTAGTAGAAGACTTTTGCCCAAGGTACCATGTCACGTGACTGAGCCAGAAATCCTGTGATCAACAAATGAATAATTTACCCATAAAGCAATACTTGCACCTGTGTGTGTGTGTGTGTGTGTGTGTGTGTGTGTGTGTGTGTGTGTGTGTGTGTGTGTGTGTGTGTATATATATACATACACACACATACACATGTGCACACATATATCTCTCTGTTTATTTTCTGTTTGTTCTCTCGATGTTTATTTCCATTTGTTCCTTTCTGTTGAAGAGCATAGGCCCGAAACGTAAAAGACTTTCTCACCTTCCCAAGCATCAAACTAATAGACTTGCTTGTTGTTCATAAACCTGTTTTTGTCTTTTATTTTTCTGTAACTTTCAACTATATATATATATATATATATATATATCACCATGACTGACCAGGCTATCAGATGTTGCTACACATCGCTGGTCACAATGTGCTTCACATTGTTTTAGCCTTCAAATGATGCCACCCCGCTGGCTAAGTGAGCAGGCCAACAGAAGAAAGAGTGAGAGAAAGTTGTGGCAAAAGAGTACAGCAAGGATCGCCACCACCTCTCTGCTGGAGCCTCATGGAGTTTTAGGTGTTTTCGTTCAACAAACACTCACAACGCCCGGTCTGGGAATCAAAATTGCGATCCTACGACCACGAGTCTGCTGCCCTAACCACTAGGCCATTGCGCCTCCACACACACACACATTTTCACTGCCATGGTCACTGATGGAACGTCTGTGGTGTGGTGAGACAACCACACTCTGCATACTTTACTTCCAGGCTCTGCTCTAAACAACAGAAATGAGCAAGAACATTACAACTCTGGATGTGCAACAGAGTTCAAAGTCAATCTGTGTCAAGCGGCTTCACTCTGTTTACTTCAGCTTGGTTGTCATAGCAACAGTTCCAATACTTTTTTTTATCAGATCTTGCATACATAAACACATATATATCTACACCATAGGCTGTGGCGGCATGTGCCTTAGTGGTCAAGGTGTTGGACTCGTGATTGTAAGAGTGTGATTTCAATTCCTGGACAGGTTAACGCATTGTGTTCTTGAGCAAGATACTTCATTTCACGTTGCTCCACTCCACTCAGCTAGCAAAAATGAATAACCCTGTGAATGACTAGCGTCCCAGCCAGGTGGGGAATATATACACCACTGAAACCAGGAAACTGGCCCTTATGAGCCTGGCATGGATTGAGAAAGAAACATTTATTTTACTTTATACCAAAGGCTACTTTCACTTTCTGTTTACCAAATTCACTGACATGGCATTGGTCAGCCTAGGGCTATAGTGGAAGAATTTTGTCCTTGGTGTTCCATGCAGGAGAGCTGAACATGAAGCTATGTATCATTGAGAAACAAGCATCTTAACCACACATTTGTGCCTGTGTCTGCTCCTGACTATGAAATCCTAGGAGTGCATATCTGATAGTGAGATCTTACCATTCTGGATATATCATATTTCAGAGGAAACTGATTCTTCCACAAATCAACATTTTAATCCGGCAAACATTTAACGATGCTCCTCCATTCTAATAAAAACGATTCAAAGACCTTTTTAGGATTTTTATAATGGTTTGTGATCATTTACTGAAAATACTCACACGTGACTCAAGTATTTGAAAATTTCTGCAATAATAATAATAATAATAATAATAATAATAATAATAATAATAATGATAATAATCTGCCCTAGGTGTATGGAAAACACTCGGCGAGAAACGGAAGAAAATTTGAAGAAAGAAGAAAAAAAACATGATAATAATAATAATGATAATGATGATGATGATGATGATGATGATGATAACTGACTTAGTATAAAATATGGGCTACAGCAAATATCTGCTCAATACTATAGATTTGCTTGTCAGTTGCTTGACCTTAGTCAGTCGAGCATGACCCTTGGTGGCTGATGATATGTGCATCTCTGATCATAAACAGGAATAATGGGGGAGCATCATAGCCATGTGTTGAAAGGAATTCTTTGGGGTTTGAATAATTCACCTTTGCAAACATGGGTTTGTTTCTTTCAACATCCTTAAACGACTCTTATTCAGGGACAGGTTACTCAACCTGAAGAACATTCTAACTGGGCCCCACCTGCAAGGTCATGCACTGTTTATCTTGATATGAGATCACCATGTCGCGCACATATGGTTGTGATGCATGTGCCTGGTGTACCCTTATCAGATGAGTAGTTATGATGGGTATACTGGGCTTAGTATATTTAACCCCAGTGACCCTTCGATGGCATGCACTGCTCTCTCACTCAATACTAATAATAGTAATAATAATAATAATAATAATATAATAATGATAATAATCTGCCCTAGGTGTATGGAAAACACTCGGCGAGAAACGGAAGAAAATTTGAAGAAAGAAGAAAAAAAACATGATAATAATAATAATGATAATGATGATGATGATGATGATGATGATGATAACTGACTTAGTATAAAATATGGGTTACAGCAAATATCTGCTCAATACTATAGATTTGCTTGTCAGTTGCTTGACCTTAGTCAGTCGAGCATGACCCTTGGTGGCTGATGATATGTGCATCTCTGATCATAAACAGGAATAATGGGGGAGCATCATAGCCATGTGTTGAAAGGAATTCTTTGGGGTTTGAATAATTCACCTTTGCAAACATGGGTTTGTTTCTTTCAACATCCTTAAACGACTCTTATTCAGGGACAGGTTACTCAACCTGAAGAACATTCTAACTGGGCCCCACCTGCAAGGTCATGCACTGTTTATCTTGATATGAGATCACCATGTCGCGCACATATGGTTGTGATGCATGTGCCTGGTGTACCCTTATCAGATGAGTAGTTATGATGGGTATACTGGGCTTAGTATATTTAACCCCAGTGACCCTTCGATGGCATGCACTGCTCTCTCACTCAATACTAATAATAGTAATAATAATAATAATAATAATAATAATAATAATAATAATAATAATAATGATAATCCTTTCTACTATAGGCACAAGGCCTAAAATTTTGTGGGAGGGGACTGTTGTTTACATCAACCCCAGTATGATGATACTGATAATGATGGTTCATTAGACAGAGATTAGGTTAGTAAATTATTTAGAGTGAGACATGTCTCCTTAACACGAGTCACAAGTAACATTAGTGTAACACAGTGTAACAAAGTGTGACCAAAAGCGGATCTTTGAATTTCAGTTATAACCCATCTGATGGGTTTCCACACAGTTTCCATTTGTATAAAAGAGGCCAATAAAAAGATTTATTTTCTCAGCTGTTAAAAAACTTCAACCTCAACCATGAGTTTTTGACACACAGAATCCGAAAATGACATCCATGTATGACCATCGAGTTGAGATTTTAAGGTACTGGATCCACAGAATTTCATTGTTTTTTTTTTAATAAAACAGCTTATGAGGAACATGGAATAATATATAAACATACATAGGAATTGGTTTTTCTTCAAAGACATGTTTTCTTGAAATTTTACTGAAAAACTAGTAACATCTTGAAATTCTACAGACAAATTCCACCATTGTTTCTGCCTAATTCCCCAAGAATTTGTTTTGGATGATTTCCTTGAGTGATGAACTTTAGACAGACCATGGGCCAAGTTCCAGCAATAGTCCACCATCATATGCCAGTTCCAACTGCCTTGAATTTTATATCCTGCGTTTTATATCCTGATGGATTTTATATCCTGATAGAAACATTTTCCTTACTTGCCACTTGGGTCACCAAGATTTTCAGAGAATATCAAGGTCACTGTGGAGATAAGTACAACCTTATTCTCATATTTTCTCTCAAATTTTGCAAGTTCTCCAGTAAGTTGTTGACTATTTCAACATAGCAAGTGACTTGATCTGAGATCGTGTGCTAGAACGAAAACAATTGCAGCGTGGAAGGTGTTTATAAGCCATTTAAGAAACACAAAAAAACCCGTTAGATTCACTTCAACATTTAAATTTAATTTGTCAAAATATTTTCGGCGCTTTGAGACCGTGACCTGTTCACTGACAAAGATGCAGCACAAAGTTTTGTCAGTGAACAGGTCGCGGTCTCAAAGCGATGAAAATATTTTGACAAATTAAATTTAAATGTTGAAGTGAATCTAACGGGTTTTTTTGTGTTTCTTAAATGGCTTATAAACACCTTCCACGCTGCAATTATTTCAACGTAGCTGCCCAGAAAGTCATTTACATCTTTCACAAATGAATTCCATGCTGCTACCTCAATGCAATTCATTGAATTTTACAAAGTTCCTATCTTTCATCAATTTTCTGATTTGAGGCCCATCAAATACTCCAGCAGCACTTCTGATCCTGTAGAGTTTATTTTAAAACCCTCAGTGACACTGCCAGGTCAGGAATTTCTGCAAGTAATCCATATCAATACCTGACCCAAAGGTCCTCCAAAACATTAACTTTTTTTGGTGCCTGGAGTTTCCCTAGGAATATCATCACTTTTGCCCATCATTATTGGTTCTGTATATATTGTTATTAAAGTGGAACTTCCAGCAGCTGCATTGCCAGACTGGTAGAAGGCAGTGAGCACCTGATGATGTTGCAGCTGCCAATAATAATAATAATAATAATAATAATAATAATAATAATAATAATAATAATAATAATAATCATCATCATTATCGTTTAACGTCTGCTTTCCATGCTAGCATGGGTTGGACGGTTCAACTGGGGTCTGGGAAGCCCGAAGGCTGCACCAGGCCAGTCAGATCTGGCAGTATTTCTACAGCTGGATGCCCTTCCTAACGCCAACCACTCCGTGAGTGTAGTGGGTGCTTTTTATGTGCCACCGACTCAGGTGCCAGACGAGGCTGGCAAACGGCCACGATCGGATGGTGCTTTTTATGTGCCACCGACACAGGTGCCAGACGAGGCTGGCGTACGGCCACACTCGGATGGTGTTTTTTATGTGCCACTAATAATGATAATAATAATAATTTTACAAAGTTCCTATCTTTCATTGTTAACACTGGGAAATGTATAGCAGACATAGTGAATGGATGGTCCAGCTTTATCCAGATCTTTAACAGCTTCATAATACCAAGTTTGGTATGGAGTGAAGCTAGGATGATTTTTATCAGCTCTGGAACTAATGTCTGTTGTGGCCATTCTTTGACCGCCCAATGTTTTTCGCTGGCCCTGCTGCCCAACATGGCATATCTAATTTGTTGGCACAGGAGAAAGTTGACTATCTTAAAAACCACACAGATCACCCATTGATGATTGTGGGGTTTGAATATTCTGAAATCTAGCCATGATGGTAAAAAAATGGATCCTATTTATGGATTCAGCAAATCAAAAGACCTTCAAATCAGGTAAAAACATCTTGACAACATCTTGACAACATCTTGACAACATCTTGACAACATCTTGCGTTGTGTAATTTACATCTGTGTATGCATATGTATGTGCATATGCATATCTATACAAATGATTATATGTATGTGACTCTCTCTCTCTCTCTCTGTATATATCATCATCATCATCATTATTGTTTAACGTCCGCTTTCCATGCTAGCATGGGTTGATATATTATGTGTGTGTGTGTGTGTGTGTGCGTGAGTGTGTGTGTGTATATATATGTATGTATGTATGTATCTATACTGAACACACTTTACATACAAGCCAGAATATCCCACACATCCACTCATACACACACACACACACACACCAACTAATTAACAATCACTGACAGTTATTAACCTTTTAAAGAAAGGTATAGTAGTAGTAGTGGTGGTGGTGGTAGTAGTAGTAGTAGTAGTAGTAGTAGTAGTAGTGGTGGTGGTGGTGGTGGTGGTGGTGGTGGTGGTGGTGGTGGTAGTAGAGGTCATAGTAGTAGTAGTAGTAGTAGTAGTAGTTGTTGTTGTTGTAGCAGTAGTAGATGCAGTAGTAGTAGATGTAGTAACAGTAGCAGCAGCAGTGACAGTGGTGGTGGTGGTGGTGGTATGGAATGAAATGTGGAAGAGTTAAACATTGCCCTCACCCCACCCGCACCCTGCACCACATGCCACCTGCTGGCCGAAAGATAAAGCTAAATATATATAACAAGCCAACACCCAACTACTGATAAAAAGAGGCAGTTTTGATGACCTTTAGTGACCAGGGGTATCTTACCAATAAGTGCACATTACCCACCCTTTATAGACCTCCTCATTCCTGACTGCAGGAGCCACGAGAGTGCGTGATGTTCATGCCTTTACCAAGCATTATTAGCAATGTAAATGAAGGGAAATGCCTTGAAATAAGAAAATCAAACTGGATCGACTTCACAGCCAATACTGCGAAGGTGGCCCTGCAGTGAGAGTGTTTGGCTCACATGCAGAAGGTGATCGGTTCAATTCCTGAATGGGGTGGTGCCCGAGGTCAACTTTGCCTTTCATCCTTTTGTGGTCGATAAATTAAGTACCAGTTATGCACTGGGGTCGATGTTATTGACTTAATCCGTGTGTCTGTCCTTGTTTGTCCCCTCTGTGTTTAGCCCCTTGTGAGTAGTAAAGAAATAGGTAACCATTAAGAAGGGCATCCAGCCATATAAACCCGGCCAAAACAGACAATTGGGGCCTGGTGCAGCTCTCCAGCCTTGCCAGCTCCTGTCAAACCATCCAACCCATAACAGCATGGACAATGGATGTTAACAGATTACTATTAATATTATTATTATCATTATTATTGAATGAGAGAGCAGTGCATGCCATCAAAGTGACACTGGGTTAAAATATACAAAGCCCAGTATACCCATCATGACTACCCGTCTGATAAGGTACACCAGGCACATGCATCACAACCATATGTGCGCGACATGGTGATCTCATATCAAGATAAACAGCACATGACCTTGCAGGTGGGACACAGTTAGAATTTTCTTCGGGTTTAGTAGCTAGTGATCAGAGATGCACATATCGTCAACCACTAAGGGACATGCTCAACTGGTTACGGTCAAACAATTGACAAGCAAATCTGTGGTATTGAGCAGAATATTTGCTGTAGCCCATCATTTATACCAAGACAAAACAATGTACATGATAACACTTCCAATCAGTTAAGATCAGAAGCCATAAGAGCCACTGCCTGGTACTGCATCAGGGCATTTATTATTATTATTATTATTAGTTTAATTATTATCATCATCATCATCATCATCATCATCATCATCATCATCATTATTAGTTTTATTATTATGATTATTATTATGATTATTATTATTATTATTATTATTAGTTTAATTATTATTATTATTGTTGTTGTTCTGATTATTCCATTCTCCACAGATGCATTGAGTATCAGCTTGGGTGCTAGTGCCCCACCTCTTTCTCTTCTTCTCTCTCTTTCTCCCTCTCTCTCTTTCTCTTCCTCTCTCTCTCTCTCTCTACCACATGGCTGGATGTTCTCTTGAGTGTAAAGGAAGGAGAAAGAGAGGTTGCATTGATATCAGTTTATAACTGCATTGGCTCCTGAAACAATTAGCAAAAGCACAGCACAGATTTTATGTTTAACTCTAATGTGAAGAAGTCCATCCTTCTCTAGGGATCAGAGACATGGGGAAGGAGCAAAGGGACACTATAGAAGATGAGACCTTCATTGTTAACAGTCTCAGGTGTATTGTTCAAATGAGACGGATTGATAAGGTAAGAAACAGTGAGCTGTGACAGAAGAGGGAGGCAGGTGCCAGTAGAAGAACAGAGCTGGGAGCACTGGTGGGGATGGATGGGCAACCCTTTAAGGAAACCAACATCCTGCATTACACGTCAAGACCTGACATGGAACCCACAAGAGAAGCAGAAGAGGGGATGCTTTGACCCTTTAAGTATTCAAATTATTCTGTCAAATGTAATGCTTATATAATCAAATTGTTTTGAATTAATCATGCAAAGACATTGTAGCATTGGAATTTGGAGGATGTGATTGCTTATTCTTAGAATGACATTGTAGGATAAGTGTGCAAAGTCAGATCTGGCCAGTTTGGACATAAAACCAGTAGAATATTTGGGCCGGATATGGCCGGTTTAACTGCTAAGGGGTTAAAGACTGATGAAGATGGGGTACTGAGTTAAAGCTGAAAATAGTAGGGATTTGACTGAAGAGGAGCAGAAAAGAGAGCACAGAGTTGAAAACAGTGGTTGAAGTCATCAATGGCTTTGTACCCCAAGGAGCAAAGGATTTAAGTAAATAGTAAGTGCGGCACAGCTACTGGGTCAAAATTGCTCCTGAATAATGGCTGACCGTAACACTTCTTATACAATAATGAGAGCCAGCTACTAAGTGGTTAATAAACGGTCATTGTTTGATTGTAGTTTGGTCATTCTCTGGTTATAGTTTGGTCACAGTACACACTGCACAGTGGTCGGTTTTAGAAAGGGCATCCAACCATAGAAACCACGCTAAATCAAATACCAGTGCATGATGCAGTCCTTGGACCCTTCAGATCCTGTCAAACTGTCCAACCCATTCCTGTATAGATCTTAAACATTAAACAATAACACTGACGCTGACAGTAACACTGCCGCCACCACCACCACCTCCACCGCTATCTACATTGATGACGGCAGTCAGGCTATAGTTTGGTCATTGACAACAGTCTGTTAATGGTTTATTACCAGGTCCATTAGAATTAGATCATTTTGTCAACCGGTCTTCAACCATTTCATTAAAGTCCAATCATAATCTGGTTTATGTCTTTTTAGTGGTTTCAGTACAGTTTGGTTATGGTTGATTAACGTTTTTTTTAATGGTTAGGTTACCATTAAATTAGAACTGGATATATTCTCTCTCGAGAGTTTTTGAATGGTTTAGTTATATATATACATAATATGTATATATATATATATAATATATATATATATATATATATATATATATATATATATACATATTATATATATAAATGTATATAAAACTCAGAGTTTTATCTTGGCTACTGAATAATTGTCACATATTAGATTTACAGATAAATTCCTCTATTTACATAATATTGAGGTCTCTGTCTTTCTTTTGTTATCTTACCGTTTTTACCAATGTTATATATATATATATATGTGTATGTATGTTTGTATATATGTATGTATATGTGAGTATGTGTGTGTATATATATATACAAAAAAACTAAATGGACCTGTAATGAATAATAAAATCACAACGAAACAATATCGAAACCATAACAAAACCGTAATTAAAATAAATGATAATATAACGAAACAATAACAAGAAATAATGAAGCCATAAGGAAACCAAGTAAGATTATATTAATGCTGTTACAAAACCATTACGAATCCACATTAAAGCTATAATGAAACCATAATGAAACTATAATGAAACTAAAATATCTCCATAATGAAACAATAATGTTTATGGAATGAAACTTTAATTCATATGGAACTCATTATGGTTTCATTATCATGCCTTGTGCTAAAATTGTTATTATTTCAACAGATTATACTTTCACTCTGCAAGTCTGGCTTATTTCCATTTCAAGATTTTTATATTTTGATAGTTTCTTGACTTCTTAATTATTATAATTGCAATCATTATTATTATTATTATTATTATTATTATTATTATTGTTATTATTATTATTGGCAGCTGTAACATCATCAGGTGCTCACTGCCTTCTACCAGTCTGGCAGTGCAGCTGCTAGAAGTTCCACTTTAATAACAATGTATACAGAACCAATAATGATGGGCAAAAGTGATGATGTTCCTGGGGAAACTCCAGGCACCAAAAAAAGTTAATGTTTTGGAGGACTTTTGGGTCAGGTATTGATATGGATTACTTGCAGAAATTCCTGACCTTGCAGTGTCACTGAGGGTTTTGAAATAAACACTACAGTCTCAGAAGTGCTGCCAGATGGGGCCCGTCCAAAATGCACATAAAAGCCATAAAATCTGCTTCGTGCACTTGTGCAGTATCCAAGCATTGCCAAGAAAGAACCGTTGTTGCATGTAGAATGAATCCAGCCCACCACTTCCATCAAGTGTCTTTAAAAAAGTTGGGTAGACAGTGTTTCTCTGTCTGGTTGCTATGGTGAAAAAGGTTGTGTCATGAATGAGACTGAAAGAATTGAGGATAGACTCATTCCTCTTTGGTCAAACCCTCATCACCCTTTTCAGGTTTTAGTTAGAAAAGTGAGGGTGGAGAAAGAAGTGCTTTCCCAATAGAATTTACCAAAAGGTGTCTGTGAGGCAAAAATAATCAAGGTAAATGGACCTACTCTAAGCATGCATCTCTAGATTAGGGAACAACAGTTGGATGAGAGTGTGTGCCCTCGTTGGTCAGGGTAATCCTGGATCTGTGAGGATCCTTGATTGACCCTAACTGGAGGTTCTATGCAATAAAGAAGACTGTAGCATCACATATTTTGTTTGCTATGTGTACTTTTTATCTCATTTTCCCCTCCTCTCCCTTTCTTTCCCTCATCTTTTTCTGTAAACATCCACACAAATTGTAATCTATCCTTGTAATGTCCCTTCAAGGAAACTACTTCCTACTTCAGCCCCACTACAACATAAACAGCACACAAACTACCACTTAAACTCACTAAAAACCCTGTGGCGTCTCACAATGCCAGTGGACTTCTTATAAAGACATCAACTGATACAACATTGCCCACGTCACAAAGACTAGGTTTTTCTTTAGAGTCAAGAAATGTGTTACCAATATTCTGTTGGTAACTCTCTACAAAGTGGAATCTACATTACAATATTATTTACACGTCTGGGATCCTATTATTATTCCAGCTGCACAGATGTCTTATACTGCATATACATTATGTGTATGTGTATATATATATATATATATATATTATATATATATATATATATATATATACATTATGTGTATGTATATATATATATATATATATATATATATATATATATGTATTGCCATGATAGATCATTAGCCACTACACACATTTTTTTCTCTCCTTGTTTTTGCTGTGTCCCTTTCTGTAGAAGAGCGTAGGCTCGAAACGTAAAAGACTTTTTCTATTCCTGAGCGTTATACTAATACATCTGTTTGTTTTGTACACCACCTGTCTTCGTCTTTTGTTTTTTGCGTAAACTCTCCCTATATATATATATATATAATATATATATATATATAATGTAAGTAGGGTTAAAACTGAAGCTGTGTTCACTTGAAGCACAACTGCTTATTCCAGGATTCCAATTCCATATATAGTTATTATATTTATGTGTGGTACATATTAGAGTCGAAGATTCTGGAAATCTTGTTTGCAGAGTCATTATACATCAAAAGAGAAAGTTGGAAACAGTTTTTTGTATTATGTATAAATCTTTACACATGTTTCATTTACTAATAGGAATTATAAAATCGTAAATGTTGGATAAACATGTAAGAAATTTCCTATTAGAAATTCTTCATAATTATCAGATTCTCTTCCTGAAGAATTTCTAATAGGAGATTTCTTACATGTTTTCTACTCCTTGTACAATTTTAGAATTCTTATTAGCAAATGGAGGCATGTGGCCAAGTGAAAAGGCTGTTACACTCATGATTGCTGTATCATGGGTTCAATTCCCAGACTGGGCAATGTATTGTGTTCTTGAGCAAAACACTTCATTCCATGTTGTTCCAGTGCCCCTTCAATCAGCAGGGAATGTTGGCCTGCTCATCGCGCCAGTGGGGTGACATCATTCAAAAGCTAAAGCAATACAAAGTGCATTGTGATTAGCAATGTGTAACAACATCTGATAGTCTGGTCAGTCACATGATCATGAGATTAGCAAATGAAACAAAACAAAGCTATCTTCTCGAGTCATGCTGAGTCATAAGGACTGGTTTTCTGGTTTCCATGGTGCATATAATCCCCACCCCCACCCTGGATGGGACACCGGTCCATTGCAGGGTTAGTCCTTTTTGCCAGCTGAGTGGACTGGAGTAACGAGAAATGAAATGTTTCATTCCAGAACACAATGCATCACCCGGTCCAGGAATTGAAACCACAATCTATTTATCATGAGTCCAACACCCTAACCACTAAGTCACGTGCCTCCACTAATGAAACATGTGTAATGGTGAAGAATAAATAATACCAAAACATTTTTCCAACTTCCTGCTTTGAAATAAGGACAGTACAATGATGATGATGATGATGATGATGATGATGATGATGATGACTGATGTTGTGACACTCCCAAACATCCTAGTTCTAGGATGAGTTTAGTACTGCCCTACACATACATACATACATATATACTTATATATAGACATATCTATACATACGGACACACACACATATATAAAAATATACACATATATACATATGTATATATATATATATATATATATATATAATATATATATATATATATATATATATTATATATATATATATACATATATATATATATACATATATATATACATATATATATTATATCGTAATAAGCAATAATACAATCATTTCATGCTATTTCATTTTATTAAACACTAAATAAAATGAAGTAGCATGAAACAATTGTACTACACTACCTTGGATATCCTTGTTGCTTATTTTGATTATAATCACCCCATTTGATCTATATGGATAATACCATACCAAATTCTGGTGCCTTTAACTTAAGTACCACATTCATCTGAATCTAAATTTTGCTGAACTTATATATATATATATATATATATATATATATATATATATGAATATTATTCTCATAATTTTCCTTGGCAGCTGACATTGCGAGCAGAAACAGCTGTAAGTAATGTTGAAGCTTTGTATTAAAGAATATTTAACCGATGGTAGTCAATTTGTTTATTGATCAAGACTTTTCTCCTTTTTCTGCTCATTATATATCATCATCATCATCATCGTTTAATGTCCGCTTTCCATGCTAGCATAGGTTGGACGGTTCAACTGGGGTCTGGGAAGCCAGAAGGCTGCTTCAGGCCCAGTCTGATCTGGCAGAGTTTCTACGGCTGGATGCCCTTCCTAATGCCAACCACTCTGTGAGTGTAGTGGATGCTTTTTATGTGCCACCGGCACAGGTGCCAGATGGGGCTGGCAAACAGCCACGGTCGGATTGGTGCTTTTTACGTGCCATCGGCACAAGGGCCAGGCGATATATATATATACATATATAATGTATGTATGTGTATATATGTATATGTATGTATATATATATATATATATATATATATATATATATATATATATATCTATATATGTGTATATAGATATATATACACAGCCGTACTGCTAACGTACCAGACAGTATTACTATTACTATACCCACAGATATCCTAGACTCATTAAACAGAACAGTTTATATATACAAGACTGGCTTTGTGTTACACACACACACACATACACACACACCACACACAAGCATCCTAATCCCACAATGAACTACTCCTTACATATCTAGGACAGTGCTGGTGTACCTACACACACACACACACACACACACACACACACACGTGATATGACAGTTCACATAGCTAATGTAGGATATTGTTCTTGTTCCACACACACACACACACAGCCACCCACCCATATCCCAAAAGAAGCCCATTCAGCTGATTGACAAAGATTCATGCTTCAATGCACGCAGCACCAATGACTGGCTCACTGATTGCATATTCATACACAGCAACCGCAGAGGCTCAATAAATGTACCGTCTCCTCTCCCTGTCTCTTCTACCACTACTACCACAGCCTCTTCTCCTCTCAACTAATTACCTACATACCACCGCCGCCCACACACACACCTCAAATACACAATTACCCCCCCCTTCATTCACATCTCTCTCTCTCTCTCACCTCTTCCTTTTTCTCTCTCTTTCTCACCATCTTATTGTTATTCAACCCTAGGTGAGACACTATTCAGAAACCTATGATCAAAGGCATTCCAAGCTCAATCATCCAATCTTTTATTACGACACAGTGTATCTAGGACTACACTATCCGTGTTCCTACACGCCGTTGTTATTGTATAACCCTGGGTCAGTACTGATCCAGCAATTCTAAGATTTTGGTCAGACACAGAATATGTATGATCACCTCAGTCAATACATCCTTCCTTTTGTATAAAATAACCATGTGATTTGATTTTCTTTTCTTTTTCTTTATTCTTTTACTTGTTTCAGTCATATGACTGCGGCCATGCTGGAGCACCGCCTTTAATCGAGCAACTCGACCCCGGAACTTATTCTTTTGTAAGCCCAGTACTTATTCTATCGGTCTCTTTTGCCAAACCGCTAAGTAACGGGGACATAAACACACCAGCATCGGTTGTCAAGCAATGCTAGGGGGACAAACACAGACACACAAACACACACATGCATATATATTTATACATATATACGACGGGCTTCTTTCAGTTTCCGTCTACCAAATCCACTCAAGGCTTTGGTCGGCCCGAGGCTATAGTAGAAGACACTTGCCCAAGGTGCCACGCAGTGGGACTGAACCCGGAACCGTGTGGTTGGTAAACAAGCTACTTACCACACAGCCACTCCTGCGCCTATGGGAATTTAACTGCTATTTTTAGTATGTCAATCAATGTAAAGTCACAAACATATAGGGAGAAACAGGGGGTCATTCAAAGGGAACATTAGAGGGGAGGTCCAAATTACTAACTCTGTGGGCTCTGTCCCTCCTCCACTGACTAAGCACATTAAGTATTTTTTGTAAACACTATTGTTATTTAGCCCCAGGTGTGTCCTGATCAAACTGACTTGTGATCAAAGGTACTCCAGCTATGACCATCTCGTCTTAGCACCAAACAGTATATTTGGAACCCCCATCATAGGTGCAGGAGTGGCTGTGTGGTAAGTAGCTTGCATACAAACCACATGGTTCCGGGTTCAGTCCCACTGCGTGGCACCTTGGGCAAGTGTCTTCTTCTGTAACCTTGAGCTGACCAAAGCCTTGTGAGTGGATTTGGTAGATGGAAACTGGAAGAAGCCCATCGTGTATATGTATAATATGTGTGTTGTGTGTGTGTGTGTGTGTGTGTGTGTGTGTGTGTATGTATATATGTGTGTGTATATGTTTGTGTGTCTGTCTTTGTCCCCCGCAAAACTGCTTGACAACTGATGCTGGTGTGTTTATGCTCCCATAACTTAGCGGTTCGGCAAAAGACCCCGATAGAATAAGTACTAGGCTTACAAAGAATAAGTCCCAGGGTCGATTTGCTCGACTAACGGTGATGCTCCAGCATGGCCACAGCGAAATGACTGAGACAAGTAAAAGAGTATGTGATACGATCTTCCTGTGTAATATGGTAGTGTGTTATTTGAGAGAGATTTGGTTGTTGTTTCTACCAGATTAAAATGACCACATATAGGCCACCTTTATATATGTCTTGGATATGTATTAGAAGAGTACTCTATGCGTATGTACTCGTTAGGTGTAAAGAAATCTAACTGGCTCTTTACTCCCAATATGCTAACTCCTACATCTATGTATGCGATTATACATTATGTATCGGTACTCTGTATGTACGGTGTGTGTATGTGTACTCTGGTAATACTTGATACTCTCTGACAGCTTGGTGTGTGCTGTGCATATACTCTGAGTTTTCTGTGTGGAGACTGGCATGTCAAGGAACAAACCCAACACTTCTGCTGTGTACCATAAAAAGCGACTAAAAGAGATGGAGGTAGGATCTGCATGCCAAGCTCGTCAAACGCTCACCAGCGATGGCTACCCACACAAACCGATGGGTCGGAGAGATGTTGCACTTGTGATGCAGCAGTGCACTGTTACAGTGCACCCCTCCTGCTACTTTTACTACCTCCATGTGCTTCTTTTACCTTAGTCATGTATTATGTGAGTACTCAAGGTTTAATGTGTGTGTATTCTATGAGGAGTATTGTGTGTGTATTCTGTGAGTACACTGGGTACCAGTACACAATATATATATTATATATATATATATATACACATTATTTACATTTGACGGATATTTGTGCTCATCTTGTTTGTTGTTAACAACATTTCGGCTGATATACCCTCCAGCCTTCATCAGGTGTCTTGGAAATTTCAAACCTGGGTTCTCATTGCTAAGGAACTTTTCAATGTTGTTGTTGTTGTTTATTATTATTATTATTATTATTATCATTATTATTCAGATCACTGCCTGAAACTGAACTTGGAATCTTGGGGTTAGTAGCCCACGCTCTTAACTACTATACTACCTGCCCATGGGTTGGATAATATATATATATATATATACATATACATACATGCATAAATATATATTCCATGTTTGTTTTCGTTTGGTTTCTTTGTACGTCTCCACTCTTATTTTTTTGTTCCCAACTTTGACCCTGCATAAATCCTAAATTTTATTTTAGAATTGATGGGAGCAGCTGTCTTTAAAGACTTATATTGTTGTTAAATGCTTGAAATGAGGAACAGATAGCCAACACCTGATGAAGGGTCCTTTCTCTCTGTTTACTTGTCCTGTTTCCTATTTTTTTCTCGTTTACGTATTTAACTTGTTTGTTTACATATTTCATGTTATTTGCACTGTTGGTGATGTCCTGTACCCATATATATATATATATATATATATATATATATTATATATATATATATATATATATATACACATACATACATACACACACACATACATTATGTGCATTGTGTATGTACACAATGTGTTAATACTCTATGTATATGCAAAGAATACCCTGAGTATACTCTCCACATGTACTCCAGTGAGTACCCAATATGTACTCTGAATATATTCGATGTCATATATATTTACTTCATGGTTGCACTGCGTATATTTTGTGTGTATTTTCCACTGGGGTTCATATCTGTAGTCTCCAACCATGCAGAAGTGACCAGAATGAAAACATGGGCAGGGCACATTTTAAAGATTAGGGGGTCATCTCTGGCCCAAGACTGTGCTCTACAGAGAAGAACCTTCTACTCATCACCATAACAGAAGGGTTCACTCCTCACAGAGTACGCATACAAAGAATATTGAATACACACATACTACATGGACAATGGATAAGAAACACTTGGAGTATATACACGATGCACACAGAACTGGCTGAGAGTATATGTTGAGTATTCCCAGATTATACACATAGCACACACACTGATGCATAATATATAGTGACTCACTTAAAAGTAGGAGTCAACATATTGTGTGAGACGAGAGTCAGTCAGAGTATTTTATACTTAGAGAGTACTTGTACATGGAAGACTCACCTAGTCTACACAGGGTATCCATGAGGGTGGCCTGTACAAAGTCATTTGATCTGCTAGAAGGCATCTGCAGAAAGGCGAGGGCTTCTCTGATTCTCTGAAGAAATCCTTTGATGCCTGTCATACTGACCATCACCACTGGTCTACGACAGCCACCACACTATTCCCTAGTCTGTCTCCTTCTTTGAGAACACACACAGCGCTATCCTTGAAACTAAAACGGGAAGAAGCATGACATAGCAGCACCAAATCCAAACCAGAATTTCCATTGCAACTGCCGTAACCAACTGTGCCATTCCTGATCTGACCTCTTCATCCATCAGCAGATCTGTAATCAACATGGTCAAGCCTCCTCATCACTTTCCATCACTGAAACCAAGTCATGTTAGTCATTTTGTTTAACGCCTCGTTAACTCTGGCCCTTGTTTCACTTCAGCTTCATCACATCTTGATTAATTATCATTATCATTTCATTATGGCTTAATTACAGCTTCATAAACACTTCTTCATTAACATATGCTTATTCTCTTCATTATAGTTTGGGTATTCTTTGCATAACGACTGCCTAACATTGTCATTTTCTTTCCTTACAGTCTGATCAACGACCTGTGAGGTTTGGTCACAGTCCAGTTAACATATGTTTATTCCTTTCATTACTGTTTGAGTCATAACTGTTACTTATATTTCTTTCAGCCAAGGGCAGTGGCCATGCTGTGACACCACCATTACAAAGATTTGTAAAGTACATTATGACATAAACGAAGCGTTGTTTAATTGCCTTACTGGCACTTGTACCCCGAGCTAGTAGGTTGCTAAGAGCACCATCCAAGTGTGATCGTTGCCAGAGCGGCTAACTGGCTTCCGTACCGGTGGCACATAAAAGGGCATCATTCGAGCATGCTCGTTACCAACATTGCCTTACTGGCACCTGTGCCTTTGGTATGTGTAAAAAGATTCGAGCGAGGTCGTTGCCAGTACCACCTGACTGACTGGCCCCCGTGCCGGTGGCACGTAAAAGCACCCACTACACTCTCGGAGTGGTTGGCGTTAGGAAGGGCATCCAGCTGTAGAAACTCTGCCAGATCAAGATTGGAGCCTGGTGCAGCCATCTGGTTCACCAGCCCTCAGTCAAACCGTCCAACTCATGCTAGCATTGGAAAGCAGACGTTAAGCGATGATGATGATGATGATGATGAGGCTTAGTTATTGTTAGGTTACTGCCTGGTTAATGATTGTTTAACTTTGTGATTGCAGTCTGGTCAACATCTTGTGGAGCCACATGTCTTAGTGGTGAGGGTGTTGGACTCATGATCGTAAGATTATGGTTTCAATTCCTGGACCGGGTGACACATTGTGTTCTTGAGCAAAACACTTCATTTCGTGTTGCTCCAGTCCACTCAGTTGGCAAAAAGGAGCAACCCTGAAAAGGGCTGGCGTCCCATTCAGTTGGAGAATTTATATGCCACGCAAACCAGGAAACTGACCCTTACAAGTCTACATGACTTGAGAAGATAACTTTACCATTTTCTTTTTTCTTTTTTTTTTTCGTTTGTTAGATTAACATGTTGTTCTGTTTTAACCTTTGGATTGGTTACAGTTTGGTTACCAACAGGTTATCATTTCATTAAGGTTTGGTCGTTGCAGTTGGGTCAATTCTGGTTATGGCTTGGATAGCATTTGGTTTCAGTTTGGTTCCAGTTCTGCTTATGGTTTGGTTCCATTTTGGTTAATGCCTGGCAGGCATTTGGTAAAACATTGCATACACTTTTACCTAACACATGGTTATTTTATAAAAGACTTAGTGACATCTTGGAGGTGTGTGACCTAGAAGTTAGGGTGTTGGCCTCATGGTCATAAAGTCATGGGTTCAAATCTAGGATCAGGCAGCGTATTGTGTTCTTGAGCAAGGCACTTCATTTCATATTCTTTCAGTCCACTTGGCTATTAACAAATGCTAGCTGTCAGTTGACGTACATCTCTCTCTCTCTCTCTCTCTCTTCAATGTCACATACTTGAAAATCCACTGGATACAGAGTGGGAGGGCCAAGAGGGTGCCTATGTCTACCTCGGACTATACAGGCACCTTAAACAACTAAAAAAAGCAGTGTACATGTCACCAAACCACACTCACATGCAAATGATGGCTATGATTCTCCTGTCTTGACTTAACTTTCAGAACCAGAGAGTGGTTCTTTTATACTTTTATATTCTTTTATTGAATCCAGTCCTTGGGTTGCGGCCATGCTGGGGCAGTGTCTTCAAGAGTTTTGGTTGAGTCTGTATACTCTGTGGAACAGTTTATGTGTATTCTCTTGATACAATGGTGAGTGCCATAGAGCAGAAGGTGCCCATTGGCACTGGTCATTTATTTTGGTCTAATACAGTGAGGGCCTACGAAGAGAGAAAGAGAGAGACAGAGGGAGAGAGAGAGAGAGAGAAAGAGAGACAGACGGAAAGGAAGACAAGACAGAGAAAGGTTAATAGATCAATGAAAAGCGAGAAAGAGGGTGAGAGATGTAGCAGGGGTTCCTGCTTGGTTTTCATTTCCCCTAAACTCACTCATCAGGCATTTGTCACCTTGAGGTCATGGCAGAAAACAGCTGGGACTGAACCCGGAATCACGTGGTTGTGAAGCAAACACCTTCACCCCCTACAGTCACACTCACATCTATGTTTGATTAATTATCTGCTTGACTAATTGAATACTTTCTGTTCAATTTGGTTTAAATATTTTAATTATAACTTGGTGTTGGCCTCATGGTCATAAAGTCATGGGTTCAAATCTAGGATCAGGCAGCGTATTGTGTCCTTGAGCAAGGCACTTCATTTCATGTTCTTTCAGTCCACTTAGTTATTAACAAATATATTGTGAGCCGATCTGTTGTTGTAAATGCTGACTGGAAAGGTTGGTGACGGGAAGAGCATCCGGTCACGAACCAATGCCACTGACCATCCACCCAACTTAAAAGGATGACGAGGAGGGGGAGGATGGCAACAACAATAATTATGACAGTTATAGTGATGATTATGATGATGCTGATGATAACAATGACAATATCTTATTTATTTTCTAACTGTATTAAAGTGGAGTAAATCTTGAGAATTGTTAAGTTTTGTCAAAAGTTGGGTTATAAATTAAGGTTTGTTGAGATTTTTGTTGAGATTTAATTGAATTCTTGGTTTAGCAAAAATGGTATTGTTTTAGTTAAGGCCTTGTGATAATTTGGCCACAACCTGGTCAAGGTTTCATTTAAATTTGATTGAAATTTTGTTAAGAATCGTTGTTACTAATTGGTTAGTGAATAATTATAGAATGACAATTAGTTTGGTTAAGGTTTGGTGACAGTTTGAGATTGTGACTTGATAAGGTTTAGAAAAGGTTTGGTTAAAGTTTGACAACAGTTTGAAGTTGTGATTCGATTAGGTTTGGTTAAGGTATACCTTTAGTTGGAAATTCTGGTTTGATTAAGTTTGGTTCAGTTTGAGAATAAGGTTTAACTAGGTTTGACTAAGGTTTGATTACAGCCTGAGCTTATAGTTTGGTGAAGGTTTGATGATGATAAGGTTTCAGTCTGAAATTCCAGTTTGGTGAAGGTTTGGCTTCAGTCTAAGAATATGGTTTCATTAGTTTTGGTTGGAGGTTAGTTACAGTTTCAAATTATGGTTTGTTGAAGGTTTGGTTTCAGTTTGAGATTTATGGTTTACATAAATGTTTGTTACATCATAATGGAAGCAGTGACGAAATTATGTAAATGACATGGTTTAATCATTTGTGATATTACAGTTACTGGGTTATGGGTTAGTTAAACATTGGTTTATACAGCAGCAGAATATACTCTGTGTGTGTGTGTGTGTGTGTGGTGTGTGTGTGTGTGTGTGTGTTTGTGTCTGAGGAAGAAAGAGTAAGATAGAGTGACAGAGAAAAATGTCTGTATGTAGAGGGTGTGTTATATAGATAGTGTGTTAAGCAATTACATCCGTGTGTGTGTGCAAAAGACACACACACAGATATATATATATATGTTTATGTATAGTGGATGTATGTATGTGTATATTACAGCTACTGCTGTTGTTTAGCCCCAGGTAAACTCTACTGAAAAACAATCCAGGCATGACCATTTCGTTTATGTTAATAATTTTCTTTTTTTTTTGCTCTAGACACTGATTATGTAAAAGCAACTACAATATCTAATGTGTTGTGTCCTTCCTCTTAAAGATAGGCAGGCTGTAATTCAAAGATTTGGTTGTGATCTCTAGCGGTTGAAGGCTCTCTCTTGTAGAGTTATTTATTACATGTGGGTGTGTTTGAAAGAGAGAGTCACAGAGAGGTATGTACACACACACACAGATACACACACACACACTACAATATCAAAGGGAAAATGTATCAAAACAAGTAACAGTGTAGAACTGCCTTTTCAAACAATGTCCTTCCTTCTTTACAATGACAGAGTATGAAAGAAGGGTGATCTGGCTGCTATTTCTAATACAAAACCACACAGAAGATCCTTGGTTACGGTTTATTCTCGTTGTTTATCTCTGGAACAGCTTTCTGATTGAACAGACCTAGAGATCAAAAGCCTTCCAGCTGTGGCCATCCTGTCCTTTTCCTATGTGTAGAGACCCTAGAGCAGAGTAGGCACAGTTATCAAACGTGTCCTTCTTTTTAAATTGTGATTGGAAAGTGATTCTACTGCTATTTCAAACAATTTGAGTGACCACGAGAAGGATTTCCTTGTTGGATTGTGGTTCCCTGCTTAAACAGCATGTGTGTGTGTGTGTGGTATGGTTATAGAGTGTTGTGTATGTGTATGTGGTAGTATTACAGAATGTATGTTGTAAATGCATGTGTATATTGCAGAAAATGGTGAATACAATCTGTGTGGTGAAGTTAATAATGTACTGAGTGTGTGTGTGTGTGCTATGAGGTGTATGTATGCTTTGACTGTATTAAATGGTATATGCTGAATAAACGTGTGTATATATTAAAAGCATATATAATTCTCTCTCTCCCTCTTCTCACTCACCACACACACACACATATTTATATATATGTAAAGGTAGATTGATAGATATGCAGACTGACATATATACATACATACATACATACACACGTATACACACACACATATGTATGTCTAGAAAGGTTGGTAAGTAGTTGATAGTGACAGATCAATATACTGACACACACACACATGCACGCACGCACACGTCTATCAATGTGTGTGTGTGTATGTGTGTGTGTGTGTGGTGTGTGTGTGTATGTGTGTGTGTATGTACATACATTACAGGAATGCAGCTGAGACTTTGTTTTGGTGTTAATTTTTTTCTTTCCTACATACACATACACGCATATATGTACATACATATATACACACATACACACACACACACACACATATATATATATATATATATATATATAAACACGGGGAATTGGTAGGTGTGTGAAGTATGAGAGAGAGAGAGAGAGAGAGAGAGAGGGGTGGGGTTAGTGTTAGGAGAGCAACGAACTGTCTGACTAGCAAGATGGTCGTGTGGAAGAGTAGGAAGCAATGTCTTGGAATAGTTCTGAATATATATCTGCTTCACATTCAGAGATGACGGAATGAGGAGAGAACGAACGAGTGGAAAGAGAAGATAATGAAGACAGTGACGATGATTTTGATGACGTTGATGATGATGATGGGGATGATGGGGATGGTGGTGATGATGGTGATGACGAGGATGAAGCTGATGGTGGTAATGAAAGAAAGATACAAAAAAAACTAGATCGGAGAAAATGGAAGAGGAAGAAGTAGGAAAAAAAGGGGAAATGTGATGAGGGAAGGTATGGAGGAAGGAGAAAAGAAAAATAAGAAAGAAGAAAAGATGAAGGAATTGGAATGAGTTGACTGAAGAAGAAAATAAAAGAAGACGGAAGAGAGAAGAGAGAGGAAGAAAAAGAGAGAAATATAAGAAAATAATAGAAGACGGAAAAAGAAAAAAAAAAACCTCAAGAAAAATTTGAAGAATACGGTGAAGTAATGAAGGAATGATGCTAACTTACTTTTCTTCGAGGCAAGTTCCTTGTTTGTTTGGCAAATGTTGGCTTAAGAGCATCACACACGAAATGGTAAAATTCATCCCAAAAGAACAACAGTCTTGGAGGTGTTATAGTATGAGAAACGTTAAGTGAAGTGCTAGTTGTTGTGATATCAGCAGTGGTGTTAATAGTCGTAGTAATAGCAGTAGTAGTAGTAGTGGAGGATGTGTTGTTGTTGTTGTTGGTGGTGGTGGTTGTGTTGCTGTCGCGGTTGTAATGGAAATTCTGTAGAAAGCACTGGAAAGGCCGATTGCAGACTTTCTGTTTCATCATAGTGAGAACTGGTCTACAGAGTCACACCCTTCCATCTGATTGTCCTTAGACTGGTGAAAGGAATCGAGAATTGGGGACTGTTTTCGTAAAGGACCCAACCAGCGGCGACCAGATTCCGTTCTTCTTCTTGTGCCAGTCTGAAGCTGAAGCATCGCAAGGGAGAATTAAGAACATCAGCAGCATCCAGTGCTAAGATCTCTGGCTTCGGTGACTGGCAGAGATGTACAAAGATGGTGAGACGGGTGGTGCTGAGGGAACGACTGGCTTGAGGGTGAAGGAGAGACAGAGATAGAGAGAGATAGAGAGAGAGAGACAGACAGAGAAGGAGAAGCCGTGTGTGTGTGTGTGTTAGATACAAGTAGAGAGTGAGAGAGAGTCTAAACGTCTGCGTATGAAAGATATAAAGACGGAGAGGAAGAGTCCGTATGTGCGTGAATGGTGGGTAAAGAAAGAGCGGGAGAAAGAAAAAGAAGATATGTGTGTGTATGTGTGTGTGTGTGTGATAGATATGAATAAAGAGAGAGAAAGAAAGAGAGAGTGAGAGGAGACTGAACGTGTATGATGAAAGATATAAAGAGAGGGGGGAATCTGTGTGAATGATAAAGAGAGAGAGAGAGGTTGTGCGTGTATGACAGAGTCAATGAGAGAGGGGGAGTCTGCCCGCGCGCGCGTGTGTGCGTGTGTATGAATGATATATAGATAAGGAGAGAAAGGGAGAAGAAGGCTACGTGAATGTGTATAAAAGATTTAAAGAGAGAGAGAAAGAAGAAAAAGGAAAAAGGAAAATGTGTGTGTATGATGGAGAGGTTGAGAAAGAGAGAAGGAATCGGCGTGTGCGTGCGTGAATGATAAAGAAAGAGAGGAGAGTTGATCGTGTGTTGTTACTCAGCCCCAGGTCAACCCTGACTGTGCAGATCTATAGCCAGAGGTATTCCAGCCTTGACCATGCCGACTTTTATTCAAACAGTGTTACCTAAGGCTACATTATCCAATATATCCCTTTTAAAAATACTGTAGGGTGGTTTTGGCTGCTATTTCGTGCAGGTACGACAACCACGTTGGCTCGTGTTTATGTATGTATGAAATGGATAAAATATAAAGAGAGAATGAAGAGCAGATATATTTATATATATGTATATATAGATATATATATTGAGAGAGAGAGAGAGAGAGAGAGAGAGAGAGAAGTGGAAGAGCCTGCAAGTGGGTAAGACAGGTGAAAGAGAGAGAGAGAGAGAGAGAGAGAGAGAGAGGAAGCGAACATGTGTTGTGAGAAAGAAAATATGAAGAAGCTACTGAGAGAGAAAGAGAAGAGTCAATGTTTGTTTGTGAGAGACGAATGTATAGAAGAGATTGTGGTGAGTGTATATGAGAGAACGTCAATGAAAATAATATTGCGTAGAGAGAGAGAGAAAGGGAAAGCAGAAGATTGTGTGTGTGTGTGTGTGTGTTAAGAAATTTCGCGGTGAAAGAGTGATGAACCAAAGTGAGAGTGAGAGAGAGAGAGAGAAAAGAGGAGGAAAAAAGAGAAAGAGAAAATGTGTGAATGAAAAGGAGAGTTGGAGATACGTGAGAGAGGAAGAAAAAGATGGAAAGAGAGAGAGAGAAGGAAAGAGTTTCAAATAAAGAGGATAATAAGAAGGAGGGAGGGGGAGAACCGTCGGCGAAAAAAGGGCGGGAATGTTAGAGAGAGAGACAAGAGAAAGAGAGGAGGGGGAGATAACGTTTCGTGGAGATGGAGAGAGAGAGGTATGTTTGGTAGTGAGGGAGAGAGTCAGAAGGCAAGAGAGAGAGAGAGAGATGATAAAGAGAAGCTAGAGGTTTGAGAGAGAGCGAGAGAGAGAGATAAAAAGAAACAGTGTTTCTCTCTATCTGTCACTTCCTCCCCGTCTCTCTCTCTCTCTCTCACTGTATACACACACGCACACGTTTGTGTGTGCGTGTGTGAGAAATTTTCCGTGTTTAACTTCGTGTGGGTGTATATTAATGTGTCTGCATCTGACTACACACACATGATTGTGCGTATGTGCTTGTGTGTTTGTGTGTGTGTATACACGTACTCTCCTATCCGTGTGTTTGCGCGTAAGAGCGCGCGCGTTTTGGCGCATGGTTCGCAAGATTTCTGCTTGTCTACAATATCGTTGTTATTGTTTATTGTTGTATGCGTTGTTGTCATTACGGCTTTCGTTGTTAATATCGGTGACGGTGTTCTTCTTCTTGTGGTGTTCGTTAATCTTGCTCAAGGTTGTTGTTGTTGTTGTTGTTGTTGCTGTTAATATTGTTAGCATTGTTATCAATTTTGCTGTGGTTGTTGTTGTTACTGAAGCCGCCGTCGTTGTTATCACCGACACACTATATACCAACCACACAACAACAACAACTACACTACTGCTACTACTACTACTACTACTACTACTACAGCAGTATTGTAGTAATACTTACATGCCAACACACACACACATACACACACACACACACACATACACACACACACACACACACACACACACACACGAACATGTCGACATGCAACTACTATTATTTAACAAATACATAGATGCATGTGTTTACATATGTATGCGTGTGTGTGTGTGATGCATATATGTATATATAAATATATATATATATATATATATGTAATGTATGTGTGTATATATGAGAACATCTATATTTTATATACATACATATATATTCATATATATACATATGATTATATGTATATGTATGTGTGTATACATATATGCATGTATACATACATATATATATATATATATATATATATATATATATATATAAATGCATGTTCGGGTAGAATATATTGCCAAGATGCAAATCTGAATAGATTGTGATGCACTTATCAGTTTACATAATGCATTGAGTGCACAACCCTAAAAACTGGTGCACTTACTAATGCATAATGTTCCAAAAACATTTAACTAATACATACACACTTACACACACACACACATGTATATATGCATTATATTTGTGTGTATGTGTGTGTGTGTCAATATATATATATATATGTGTATGTATGTATGTATGTATAGTCTTTGTGTGGCAGGTGTACAGGTACAATAAACACTAGAAATGTACAGAAAATTAACTCCATAAATTGTTAGTGGTGGTGGTGGTGGTGGTGGTGGTGATACCTAGAAGTAGCTGATAGCTTCTGTTACCTTGGTGACCAAGTCAGCAATAGAGGTGGTAGCTCCAAGATCATAGTTACTACAATAAAAATAGGCTGAGCAAAGTTGAGAGAGCTCCTACCTCTGTTGGTAACTAAGGGCCTCTTATTCAGAGTGAAAGGCAGATTGTATGATGTCTGTGTGCGAACAGCCATGCTACATGGCAGTGAAACATGGGCTGCGACTGCTGAGGACATGTGCAGGCTTGGAAGAAATGAAGCCAGTATGCTTTGCTGGATGTGCAATGTCAGTGTGCATGTATGACAGTGTGTAAGCATCTTGAGAGAAAAGTTGGGCATAAGAAGCATCAGATGTGGTGTGCAAGAGAGATGACTTCTCTGCTATGGTCATGTGATGCATATGAATGAGAACAGTTGGGTAAAGAAGTGCCAACCTCTAACAGTTGAGGGAACCTGTAGAAGGGGCAGACTCTGGAAGACATGGGACAAAGTGATGAAGCATGATCTTGAAACGTTAGGCCTCATGGAGGAAATGACGAGTGACCGAGACCTTAGGCAATATGCCATGCTTGAAAAGACTCATCATGGTTGTGGTTGATGCTGGTGTCATGTAAGTGGCACCTGTGCCAGTGTCACATAAAAGGCATTACACTCTTGGAGTGGTTAGTGTTAAGAAGGGCATCCAGCCGTAGCTACTATGCCAAATCAGACTGGAACTTGGTGCAGCTCTCCAGCTTACCGGTTCCATTCTAACCATTCAACTCATGCCAGCAAGGAAAGCAGATGCTAAATGATGATGATGATGATGATGATAACGACGATGATGATGACGACAATGATAATGATGATGACATATATATATATACATATGCATATATATAGTCTTCTAAAAATCCGTATGTTAGAAAAATATGCACTTGCATATTTGTTGATGGGGTGGCTATATTAATCAAGGTGTACAGAAGTATAGAGCCATGGCAGCTGATCTGACCAACTGGTTTCATACTGGATATTAAGCCAGATGTAAGATAATAGCCCAGTTACGTAATACCATGTGCTCATCAGAGCAAGCAGGTATGGAAAAAAGACAAGAAAGACTAATTGCCATATTTTTTTTTCTCCATATCTGCCAGCTCTGATGAGCTCATGCTGTTAGGTAACCAGGTTGTTATCTCACATCCACTTTAATACTCAGTGCCAAACTGATTGCTAAGACCACCTGTAGTGGATCTATGATACTGTACATTTTGTACACTTTGATTAATGTATATATATATATATATATATAGGTGCAGGAGTGGCTGCGTGATAAGAAGCTTGCTTCCCAACCACATGGTTGTCGGTTCAGTCCCAATGTGTGGCACCTTGCGCAAAGATTTTCTACTATAGCCTCAGACTGACTAAAGACTTGTAAGTGGATTTGGTAAACGGAAACTGAAAGAAGCCCATCATATATATATTTATATGTATGTATGTATGTATGTCTGTATGTGTGTATGTGTGTATGTATGTATATGTGTGTGTGCATGTGTGTGTGTGCATATGTATGTATGTATGTATTAGTGGGTATGTTTGTTCCCCCACCATCGCTTGACAACTGATGTTAGTGTGTTTATGTACTTGTAACTTAGCAGTTTGACAAAATAGACCAATAGAATAAGTACTAGGCTATCAAAGAATAAGTCCTGGGGTTGATTTGTTCGACTAAAGGCAGTGCTCCAGCATTGCCACGGTCAAATGACTGAAACAAGTAAAAGAATAAAAGTATATATATTTTTAATCTAAGGGGTCCTGGTCGGGTAAAAAGATAGGGTATTCCCAGAGAAGCACTCAACCCCATGATGATGATGGTGATGATGATGATGATGATGATGATGATGAAGGCGATGGTGACGATGATGACGATGTCCCTCAAATAGCATTGCTATTAAGTTGTGTGCCTACATATCAATATGCTTGTATATGTTAACTCCTTTTCATCCCAATTCACCCCCAACTGCCCTCCCCCTGGTTTCATGATACAAACTTCCCTTTATAAAGCAATCTACATTAAAACCACCCATGAAGAGTTCGTGTTTATTTTTGATTGAAAACACCAGTTTTATACTTTACAAAATTCTGACATCTTTTTTGCCAAAATCAATTGAAACTGATGCAACAGATATATGGTAAAAAAAGAAAAAAAAGGGAGAATGTGGGTTTACGGTATATTTGTAATGAATCCCACATACCTATCAAGTATTACGTGAAAGATACATATTTTTCTGCATATTTACCTACTTTAGATATATGTATATGTGCTACATCATCGTTTAATCATCATCATCATCATCGTTTTCCATGCTAGCATGGGTTGGACGGTTCGACCGGGGATCTGGGAAATCAGGAGGCTGCACCAGGCTCCAGTCTGATCTGGCAGTGTTTCTACAGCTGGATGCCCTTCCTAACGCCAACCACTCCATGAGTGTAGTGGGTGCTTTTTACGTGCCACCTGTACAGGTGCCAGGCGAGGCTGGCAACAGCCATGGACAGATTGGTGCATTTTATGTGCCACCGGCACGGAAGCCAGTCGAGGCGACACTGGTATCGGCCACGATTCGGATAGCGCTTTTTACGTACCACCAGTCCAGGGGTCCTGGCAACTGCCGGGTGCCAGTCATAGGATTGGTTCAATTTCGATTCCGATTTCGATTTCACTTGCCCCAACAGGTCTTCACAAGCAGAGATGTGGGGTTGGCATGGGTGCCTGTCGTCGGATGAGGTTCGATTTTGACTTTGCTTGCCTCAACAGGTATTAGATAATATAAATAATATATGTGTTACATGGTGAGTAAAAGATGGGTTATCATGATGTAGATGAGACATGGAGGTAATACTCTCCTAGACATGTCTGAGGACTGCGTCTTGCTGATGTATTTCATTTCTAGTTTGGTTTCTTCAGTTGGATGCCCTTTCCCTAACACCAACCACTTTACTCAGTGGATTCTACTGTGGCACCAGTTCCAGAGAAGTTGTTATGTCCCCAACAAGAATGAAGTGTCCCTTTGAGACTCCCGTGAAAGCTTTGCTCATTCCCCAACTACTTAATAGAATGGCCTGGATAGATTTTATAGCAGTATCAATTCTCGTGAGACTGGGGGAGAACTGGGGGAGTCTTCACCACTCTATGATCTGTTTGTTCACACATGAATGAATATATATATATATATTATATATATATATATATTTGGCCGTTGCCAGCCTTGTCTGGTCCCTGTGCCGATGGCACGTAAAAAACACCATCCAATCGTGGCCATTGCCAGCCTCACTTGGCCCCCGTGCTGGTGGCACGTAAAAAGCACCATCCATCCGTGGCTGTTTGCCAGCTCCATCTGGCACCTGTGCGGGTGGCACGTAAAAAGCACCCACTACACTCACGGAGTGGTTGGCATTAGGAAGGGCATCCAGCTGTAGAAACACTGCCAGATCAGACTGGGCCTGATGCAGCCTTCTGGCTTCAC
>NC_043012.1:35707019-35729519 GCF_006345805.1 Octopus sinensis
GTATATATATATCATCATCATCATCATCGTTTAACATCCGTTTTCCATGCTAGCATGGGTTGGACGGTTTTGATTGAGGGCTGGCAACCAGATGGCTGCACCAGACTCCAGTCTTGATCTGGTAGAGTTTCTACAGCTGGATACCCTTCCTAACGCCAACCACTCCGAGAGTGTAGTGGGTGCTTTTATGTTCCATATATATATATATATATATATATATATATATATATATATATATATATATATATATATATATATATATATAAAATCAACAGAATGACATAAAAATCTAAGGCTGTGAAAGATTTCAGAACATTTATAAAGAGAGGGTCTTACAGCTGTTTCCAGGATATTTTATATTTCCCTTCATCAGAGATGGTGCGAGAGGATGGTTAAGCAATAGTTATTCTAGAGAAGATATGAAATAGAGAGTGAAGTGGAAGAAGGAAAACAGACGTGAGATGCATAAGGATATTGTATCTGCAGTTCCCTTATTTAAGCAGAATGGTATAGATATAAGTTTCCTGTTCTTTGTGTGTAAGTTTCCAAATGACCAATTTCAATTACTATTGGAACTTACACACAAAGAACAGGAAACTTATATCTATACCATTCTGCTTAACCCTTTAGTATTTAAACCGGCCATATCCGGCCAAAATATTTAATCTGTTTTATATTCAAACTGACCAGATCCAGGCCCTCATACCTACCCTACAATGTTATTCTACATTAAGTAATTACACCATCAAGATCTTGAAGATATGAAATAATGCATGATTAATTCAAATCAATGGGAATAAATAAGCATTATATTTGATTGAATAATCAGAACACTAAGGGGTTAAATAATGGAACTGCAGTTACAATATCCTTATGCGTCTCACGTCTGTTTTCCTTCCTCCGCTTCACTCTCTATTTCATATCTTCTCTAGAATAACTATTGCTTAACCATCCTCTCGCACCATCTCTGATGAAGGGAAATATAAAATATCCTGGAAACAGCTGCAAGACCTTTTCTTTATAAATGTTCTAAAATCTTTCACAGCCTTAGATTTTTATATCATTCTATTAAATTTTTTATATATACGCATGCTGATATATATCTCCTCATTCGCATAATCACCGAACCTGGAGCTTAACTATAGTCTGTCCATAGCACTTACTCAGCGTTACCTGACACCCTTGGGTCTTCTTGACACCATTACCTCTCATAACCTATATATATATATATCTATATATTTGAATAAAATCATATATGTTGAATAAAATAATTAACTGATCTTCCTTTATTTTCTTTCTTTTACGCAAAGCCAGCAACTTTTCAGCACCCTTTCATAGATGTTTGGCCACGGCCCCAAATATTGGTATGATCTTGTCAATTTGTTATAATAATAATAATAATAATAATAATAGTAATAATAATAATGAACTATATTATGAACATATGGTAAAGATGATATATTATAATATGTTGTGGTTGTTCTTTTTCCACACTTCCCTTCACCAGGTAAGCTCTAATTAAAGGTGACCTATGATCAAAGGTGTTTCAGTTGAATCAGCAAATTGAATCAATAATCTATTATGTAAATTAATAATAGAATCTATGAATCAATAAAGTTCAATAGATCAATCGATAGGTCAATCATGGAATCAATAACTCAGTCTATCAATATGTGTGTCACTAATTCAATCAGAAAGAATATGATGTTCACAAACAAAATAATGTAGACATTTAACTGACATCTTTATTTTTATTATTATTTGAGAGAGAGGAGAGAGAGTGAGTGAGAAAGAAAGATAGATAGAGGGAGTGTGTCTATAGACACACACACACATATGTATATACATGTATATAATGTGTATCAGAATGTGTGTGTGTGTGTGATATATTTGCATGTTTTCTAATGATACATTATGAGATTGAGCTGAAGTATTGGAAACATTCTCCCTTCTAAATTTTGTTTGTTTGTGTTTATGTGTGTGTGTGTGAGAGAGTGTTTTGGAGATGTTCTTGATTGGCAGGTGATTTGATTAGAGACCGTGTGTTAAAAGGAAAGCAAATACACATATTAACCATTTAAAGGCACACAAACATTTACTAACTTGTGTCAAAACTTTTGTTCTACTAACTGACCGAATTCTATTGGGAAACTGTGACAATTACCAGGTTGTAGTAAGTGTGACGAAATTTTTGACAGCAATTAATAAATGTTAAAGTTAACGGGTTTTATGTGTTTTTGAATTGCTGATGTCTGTTTTCCATGCTGTAATATATATATATATAATATATATATATATATATATATATTGATAAAAAGGAGGCAGTCAGAATTTTGGATTGTCCTTTATTAGTGCTTTCGTTTGTTTTTTGAATTCATCAAGACGGAATCAAAATGGTAACAGAACATTTCATTTTTACCATTTTGATTTGTCTTGATCTGTTCGAAGAACAAATGAGGGTGCTAATGGGGGATTGTCCAAGGTTCTGACGGCCTCCTTTTTCTCAATATACAATATCTGTACACAAATTCAAACACTCTCTCTCTCTCTCTCTCTCTCTCTATATATATATATATATATGGTAAACAAATAAGAATGGATAGCTCAAAACATCAATATATTTCAGTAGTGTGGTTACTTTCTTAATAATGCATCAGCATCGTTTAGCATCCGTTTTCCATGCTAGCATAATATATGATATATTTTCTTGTTGCTGTATATATACATATATATTTATATTTGCCTTTATATATATATATATATTAAAATTATAAATTGGGGCATCTGTGAGATGCCTCCATGCTGAAAATAGCAGCCATGATCTGACTCTAAAACCACCTTAATTGTCCATACATCAACACGGAGAGAAAACAAAGAGACAAGATGAAACTAGTAAAAAATTACTGGATAATTCTAGATCCCGGATTTCTGAATTTGCATTTAGGAATGCTTTGCCTCATCAGTAGAATACACACAGAAGAGAAACATAAATACATATATATATATAAATACACCATACAATTACTTACATATATGAACGTATACATACATATATACGCACGTATGCATCATGGCCAGTTCAAAATGCCCGCCGTTTAATTCCATGTGAGATATGGTTAAAATATCACCGCAGTAAATACAGTGACGAAATAAATTAAAATTTATATAAATAAGAATAAGATTGTTAATTTAAAATAAAATAGCGATTTTATCAAGGGGCCAGCATGGAAAAAAATAACCTTCAAAGGTAATAATCATTAAAATCATAAATTAGGGTATTTGACTCATGATCTGACTCATGATCATGGCTGCTATTTTCAGCATGGTGGTGTCTCGTAGACGCCCTGATTTATGATTTTAATATATATATATTAAAATTATAAATTAGGGTATCTACGGGTGGCACGTAAAAAGCACCATCTGATCGTGGCCGTTGCCAGCCTTGCCTGGCCTCCGTGCCGGTGGCACGTAAAAAGCACCATCCGATCGTGGCCGTTTGCCAGCCTCATCTGGCACCTGTGCCGGTGGCACATAAAAAGCACCCACTACACTCATGGAGTGGTTGGCGTTAGGAAGGGCATCCAGCTGTAGAAACATTGCCAGATCAGACTGGGCCTGGTGCAGCCTTCAAGCTTCCCAGATCCCAGTTGAACCGTCCAACCCATGCTAGCATGGAAAGCAGATGCTGAACGATGAACGATGATGATGAATGGCCCAGTCTAGGAATCAATCACACAATCTAGAAATCAGAGTGTATGTGTGTGTATGAATGTACAAATATATGTAAACATATGTATGTATATATATGTATGTACATATATTTATATATATATATTTATATTAAACAATTGTAGTGGCGAATTTAATTTAATTTAATTTATATAAAATTTTTTATGTATTGGATTAAGTCTTTCTTGTTTGATTTGCATAATAGTGGTTTTGTCTCTAATTATATTATATATATATATATATATATATATATATATATATATAATATATATATATATATATATACCGGAGTAAACACATAAATGTGAAACAAGGTGGATAAAAGAGTACTCAAATACCTGGGGTAGAGTAATATGCTTTATTTAAAGCAGCAGAAAATTCAACAAAACCTGTTACTCTGAGTTTCACGTTCCCGTTCGTCGGACAGTTTTTGCTAGAAAACGTGAAACTCAGAGTAACAGGTTTTGTTGAATTTTCTGCTGCTTTAAATAAAGTATATATATATATATATATATTACACACACACACATATATATATTGTTATATACACATGCATAGGTGTGTGTGTGTGTGCATGTGTGCATATAGCATTATGTGGGGTCAATGTGAAACTAATGATTAAAATCAAGGCATGACCCCCCAAGTCAAGATCAGCTAAATTAGATCACAAGGAACCATCTTTAAAATAGATGGAATCTTTGATGGCATCGAATAATAAAATCTGTGCAATTGGTGAAGGTGAGTGGCTCAGTGGTTGAGGTGCTGGCATCGTGATCATAGAATCTTGAGTTCAATTCCTGGACCAGGCAGTCATTGTATCCTTGAGCAAAGTACCCCATTTCATGTTGCTCAATTCCCAGCCTTATGCTGGTGCAGCCCCTTATCTCAGCCCCTATTTGTGTCATCTGGGACGACACAAATGGAGGCTATATTAAAAGTGAGGGACTGCGGAGAAGATGCTTACGTGTACCAAAGATTCCAAAGACAAAAATTTTGGCACATACTACCAGTTCTTCATTTGTGAGTGACCAGTGTGTTTAAAATGGTGTTTGCAAAAACAGATGCGATAGTCATGGTTGGAACACTTCTAAAGATAAATCTGTTTAATTAGAATTGACTTAGAACTAAAACAACAAAAACAAAAACGACAGCAACAGGGTTTAGCGAAGAATATTTGCCTTACCAAAAACAACTTCAAGAATCCTTATCTTGCACCAGAAGATATTCCGTTATCTATAGACAGTTTCGGCCAACCACTTCCCTTTATCTAGAAACCGGCATCTGTTATTCATTGTTCTGTTGGTTGAAGCATCAACTCTGCAACTGCCAGGGTTGCTTTTTATCTTCGATGCTAGTTAGGTCGGAATTAAGATGAGGTTTGAACCAAATAATGTTTAATATCCAACCAGAAGTACACACATTCTTCCAACTCATAGACATAGCAGCATCTGCTTCCAGCTTCACTGAGAACTGAACTCGTTTCTTACAAACACTCACTTCCTTCAGATATAAAATATTCAACGTAAAACAGATGAGGTTTCTTCAAACTAACAGGAGTCCATTTTTACTCATTCCATGCCAACCCCTCCTGGTTTTTTGGATAAAGGCTTCCTGTTATAAAGTGACTTCAATTAAAAAGCTTCTGATGCAATTTCCTGTTTATTTAGGTTCCAAAGCCCAGTTTAATAATGGTAAAGTTTATTTTACTAATTTTGTTATAATTTTCAAGACTAACTGAAGCAAAATATATTTCGAAAGAAATTTTGTAGCGAATAAAAAAAAAGAAGAAGTCTTTTAGAGTTCTGCCTTCAAACATGTTCTGTACTTCTTCAAACAAGTGATGTTCTCTTTGAAATGACTGGGAAGGTGGCTTGCCAACTATGTGGCTTCAGGTTCAATCTCTCTCAGGGCTAACTTAGACAAGGGTCTTTTTTTGCAACTTTGGGACTGACCAATGCATTTGAAATTTGATGGAATCTGTATGGAAGTATGTAAGATATGTGTTTGTCTGTGTGTGTGTGCATGTGTGTCATGTGTGTGTGTGTGTGTGTGTGTGTGTGTGAAGGCGCATGGCTCTGTGTGTGTAACCAAGTAGTTCAGCAAAAGAGACTGATAGAATGAGTGCCAAGCTTTCGAATAGAATTCCTCAAGGTGGTGCCCCAGCATGACCTCAGTCAAATGACTGAAACAAGTAAAAAAAAATAAAAGAGATATATATTTTTATGTGTATGTGTGCATGTGCATATGTGTATATATGTGTGCATGCATATATATATATATGTATAAATACATATACATGTGTGTGTGTGCACGTGTATATGTGTTTATAGATAGATAGATAGATAGATAGATAGATAGATAGATAGATAGATAGACAGGTAGGTAGGTAAATATAAAATCACCTTCATCATCATCATCATCATCATCATTTCTTCACCGTCCACTTTTCCATACTTGACTAGCTCTGATGAGTTTTATTGATGCAGATTTTCTATACCTGGATGCTCTTCCTGTCACCAACTTTCGCCTGTTTCAGGCAAATTACATTGTTTAGAAACAGGGAAGGGTAGGCAACAGGAAGAGCATCAAACTGCAGAAAATTTGCTCCAGTGAATTCCATTTGACCCAAACAGGAATAGGAGATGGTGGTGTGTGCATGTAGGTGATGGTGATGACAATGGTGATGATGATAATGACGACGACGATGACGACGACGATGATGATGGTGATGATGATGACGATGATGCTGACAATGACGGCGACGATGATGACAATGGTGATGATGATAATGATGACGATGACAATGACGATGATGATGGTGATAATGACGATGATGATGATGACAACGATGATGATGGAGAAGATGACTATGAAGGTGATGATGACGACAATGAGAACAATGACGATGATGGCACTGATGATGATGATGATGATGATGATGATGGTGATGATGATTATTATTATTGATCCTATAAAATAATATAACAAATATTTTTATGAGGGTGCAAAGGTCATTTACTCACTCCGGGCCATAAAGACTACAGCTGTAAATTCCAGTCTTTATAGACAAACATATAAAACAAAACATATATAAACATATATAAAGCAAAACATTTATTATGTGTTAATAATTGTTGTTCCAATTCTATGAAGAATCTAAGCTTTCATATTTAGTGATTCTTTTAGGATCTTGTGAAGGTGTAAGGAAAGGCTATAATCTAACCATTACACTGAAAATATTTATGAATTAATGATAATTACCATAATAATCACTTAACGAGTCTATGTGAAAGCAATATTAATGACATACAATGTAAGTCAAAAGGTATATTTGTATAGAAATAAATATATATTCATGTATATATAATGTATATATATATATATATATATCGATAGATAGATAGATAGATAGATAGATAGATAGATAGATAGATAGATAGATAGATATATGTATATATATATAGAAATATATATGTAAATATGAAATATGAATATACAAGTATCTTCACATGCATGAGTAAAAATATGAATACACATTCTTGTATACACATACTTACATATGCATGTACAATATATATATACACACACATATATATTTGGAAATTACTATTTATTTTTCTCTTTTAAATCTCACAACGTGAGATATTCAACAACAGTACTTTGTTTGAAAATATAAGGACACAGATCATGTCATATAGCCAGCTGGAGACGATGTCTCCTGGGGCTAAATTACAGCAACATTAGTCCTAAACCAGGACTGCCATTTTATGCTGGTAAACAATCTTTACTACACATTTATATTTGTTTAGTTGCTTTTACGTCCATTTTTCCATGCTAGCATGGGTTAGACGAATATATTACTCAGGTGTTGTTTCAGAACCAGATACCCTTATTGGTATTAACCTTCACCTGTTTTTAAGTAAGGGATCTCCAATTCCATATATCTTCAAGGGAACAAAGTTAACAGACATGTTATTAACAGGAGAAATGCCAATAGCAACAACAACAGGACTGTTTACAACACGTGATTTAGAAGAACTGAAATCTAGTTGTATAATAGAAAGCCTAGCTGTGAGAGAAACCCATGAATGTAAACACATCCCATTCATGTGTTCAGTGTGGAGAAAAAGAAGCAAGATGGGGGGGGGGGTCTCCTAATAGACGTTTCATAGTTTGTCAACTGCTTGTTGGACAAGGTATATGAAGCTTCTTATATGAACATTCAGTTTCTATATAAAGTAATCGTAAATTAGACTAGTGCCATAGTGGATAGATTAATTTGCATATTTGTACTTTTGTAATTTAAACTGAATTTTATTTCAGTCCTTCTAGTTCAAACAGTGTTGTACATTATTTGTATGTTGTTTAATTACTGAATAGCCATCAAAAAAGGATGTAGGCATTCATGTATGTGTGCATGTGTGTGTGTGTGTTCAGTTGGGTCCTGGCCAAATTGAAACACCACAATCAAATGTTTACTGCCATGTTCTCAACCTTTTCATTATCAAAGGCTCCTACGATTTTGAAGAATTCTTTCCCATTGACCATTGACATTTGAAAGGTCACACATCTCAACAAATTTTGACCTCATTGACAGGGGACCACTATAGGGCTGCCTCAATACCATTGTTTTCCCCCAAACAAAATCGATGCCCTGGGGCTCTAAATGTGTGTGTGAGTGTGCGGGGTGGGGGCGGAGCGGGTCTGGCACAACCCCAGCAGTATCTTTGTAGGTCCCAAGGGATCCACAAATCCTTGGTTTGGAAGCACCAAATTGGGTGATCATATTGACTGGCGTATTTGTGTCCCGTGTTTATACCATTTTGCTCTCGATAATAAGATCACGTGTTCAACCCCCAGTCTGTACACAAATTGTGTTCTTGTATTCTTGGACAAGAAACTTCACTTCACGTGGCTCCATTCTGCACAGTTGACAACAATGAGCTCCTGGTCTATCTCAAAGTGTCAGGTGTACAACACCAAAAACCTATATTTAACCTTTACTTTTTACTTAATTTATCGATCCCTTCCTCATCTCTCGCTCTCTTTCTATCTCCCTCTCTCTCTCAATGTCATCTTTGTTAAGGGGCTGGACCCTAAGATACATTATAAGCAAAATCGTTTGTTATGATTTTGTTTTTACGCCGGGATAAACTTCCCTACGAACACCCAGACACACGCACTTGCGCAAGAACGCACACACTTACATATGCACTCATACAAACAAATCTCTCGCGAACATGCTTGATTATGCGTGTCGAGTATATGCATGAGTGTGCACGTGCGCGCACGTCTCTTTGGGTGTATGCGTATATGTGCATACGCGAGCTGGGCCGTGTACGTACAAGATTTAATACTAACAAATGGCGCGGGAAAAAAAACCGCAAGTTCATTACAAGATTTCAACAGCAATGGAAGGGAAATAACTCTCAAAAGCTCTAGTCTATATAATCTCCCTTGTCTATGACCTAATTTTGCTTATAGTAAATAGATAGATGCGCACATGGTTTCACGCACGTACACAGCCATCCACACACACACACACACACACATACACACATGCGTGCGCGCGTGCATGCACACGCGCATATATGCGACTATATATATATATATATATATACACACACATACACAACTATACGTATACATAAAACATGCATATACACATACAAACGCGTATAAATACATACATGTACTTACAAGCACTCGTATACACTTACACACACACCTAAACGCATTCATAAAAACACGTACACACTCACACACACACACGCACACACACATGCACACGCACACACGCGCATATATATATGACTATATATATATATATATATATGTATATACACACACACACACAACCATACGTATATACAAAACATGCATATACACATAAATACATATAGGGACTTAAGAGCACACACACACACACACACACAAACACACGCGCGCGCGCGCGCGTATGGCGATTAGAGTGAGAAAATATGTTGACAAGTGTCACCTCCAAACGACTCGTCGTCCCGCACCCTCATTCCACCCGGGAGGTCGACATACCCACCTCCGCACCCCACCCCCACAAAGTATTTCACAAACGTTCTCCTTAAACCTGACCCTTTCCTCCTCTCCCCTTCTGTTGATTGTTGAAAGAGAGAAGAGAGAAGGGTTTCGCTGGAGAAATGAAACAAAAGCTCGAAGGACAGCAAATCTGTTTTTGTTGTAACCTGACCGAAGTCCTTTGATCCTAATTGTACGACGACAGCAACCCTCTTCCTTCCCCCCTCAAATCTGTGTCACAGGTAACAATGAGGCTGGCGGCGGCGGTGGTGGTGGCGGCGGCGGTGGTGGTGGCGGCGGCGGCGGTGAGTTTTACCTGTTCACTAGGACTACTAGAAATAGCAGCCAAATGTCAAATCTCATCATCTTTTAAGAAAATTAAATGGTGTGTGTGTGTGTGTGTTTGTGGTGTGGCGGGGATAAACTGGTTGATATCGTTTTTAATAAACGGAATGACGGTGGGACTAGTTCTGATTTTGATCCTTGCCCTTCACCCTAACAACGATAGCGACGACATCCAGAGAGACTCCACCTGTTGGCTGAACTGCTAGAAATAACAGCCAAATCTCATCCCGGTTACACTTCATTCGTCTTCTCAAATAAGGGAAATGTTAATAAAATATATTTATTTAAAAAAAAAGCAGTTTGGGAAAAGTAGTTCCTTAATACAATGTGTCTTGAAAAAATAAAAGACGTGACGGTCACGAGCGGAATGTCTTTGATGATAGATGTCTGTTGGAACAAATTTTATCCGAAGCTAAACAACAAACACGATGACGACGACTGCAACAACAACAACACGAACGAAATAAAATAATATAAAATAAAATAAAAAATACCTAAATTGGTCCTTACCGGAAGAAGGTGGTCCAGTGTTGATGTTGCCAGACAATCCCGTCCTTCTTATGATAATAAGCATCCAACAACCGTAAACTTTTACAGTCAAACATAAAAGTTATTTTTTGTTTTCTATTGTGTTTGTCGCTGTCTCATTATTTCGGATACGCCATGTTGATTTTCGTGTGATCATTGAGGATTTCTGGCCGAACAATCAGCTCTGACAGGGAAGTCACTCTCATATCCGGGTTGCTCCTTTGTAACTCGGTAAAATCATAAACACTGTAAACATGAATACGAAATATTTAACACGGTTGATAGTGGTGCGCATCGATAATGCTGTTTTGAATTAAGCCCATTTCCCGTGAAGGCAGGGCACAAAAGAATGGAACTTAGTCGGGGTAACGACCCGGGGTTTGGGTCAAGGAAAACCAAGGAAGGGCCCGTGGATATCTGACGGGCAGATATTTCAAAAAAATTTTCAGCAAAAAGATTTTGAACAAAAAGTGAGAAATTTTTAAAGAGGAGTCTAGGTCTCTTAATCTTTTCGTCGGGACCCATGGACATACCTTGTAAAATATGTTTTGTAAGTTTGACCACGTGGTGTCGTGATCTTGGCATCATAAATTTGGGGAAAGTTTGTATACCCTAAAGGGATAAGACCTATATTAAACAAGAAAAAAAAATTAGGCCCTTCATCGGATAGAAAAATATATCTTATATAATAATGTTTATTTTCAAAGAGCTATGATAAATAAATTTGGAATAGAGTTTATTAACAACGAAGGTGCTTTTAATTATAAAATGACTCACCTGGTGCTCAACAGCAACGACAATTTACAAATGCTGTGTAACGTATGTCAGTGGTCACAGTGTTATAATGCTGTTTGGGTCACTAAGAAATTTCCCCTAGGTGTGGGGAAGGGCAGCACTGCTGATGGCCACCAAGTCATACTTTGCTACCATGAGATCATCGCCGCTGAGGACCACTGCATCGTACCTTGCCACCACGAGGTCAGCAAATCAGCAAGAAAACCCCCGACTGGCTAGAAATAACAACCAATTCTTCCTCAACTCACACCCTACAGTCTTAAAAAGGGGAGACATTGGATAACGATGAAGTGTGTTCTGTTCAAATGGGGGGAAAAGAGCGGACGGTCTCGACTGGAATTGGTTTGGTCGACGGGGATTGACGTGGGGTTCAAATACACCATCGCCGCCGCCGCCGCCACCACCACCACCGCCGCCACCACCTACAACAGTGGAGGCGCAATGGCCCAGTGGTTAGGGAAGCGGACTCGCGGTCGGAGGATCGCGGTTTCGATTCCCAGACCGGGCGTTGTGTGTATTTATTGAGCGAAAACACATAAAGTTCCACGAGGCTCCAGCAGGGGCTGGTGGCGACCCCTGTTGTACTCTTTCGCTCCAACTTTCTCTCACTCTTTCTTCCTGTTTCTTGTCCCCGACTTCCTACGCAACCGCTGAGCCTGGATGCGCATTCATTCTTCCGTCGATGCTCTCGGTGTCGGGTGTTGACCTGCTTTCTCTTCTGCGGGTCCTACGAATAGCAAAGGACCACGTTTCGGACTTCTCCCATCTTACGAGCTCTGGGACGAAGACCGTTCGCTCAACAACAACAGCAACAACAGCAACCACCTACAAGAACAACCTCTTGGCCCTCTCCTTCTCCTTACTCTATATTCAATTAGAAAAATTTAAATCCCAGCTTTGTCTCCCTTGCCTTTTTTTTTTTACCGGAATTAGTAAATTAGAAAATAATCAATCTCCTCATTAAATTGTAATTTTAGCTAATTAACATCTCTCGGTTTACTGCATCAAGTACCTTTAACACCGTTTCCACTTTATACAATTACCATTTCTTAGCAGCAAGCCCCATGTTTCTCTTTACATGTTCACCTCCTCCACCTCACACACAGTTAAATAAGATCCGGATAAACATCTTGTAGAATGCTATGCAAAGCTCGTCCGCTGCTATTGGCTACCTGATGTCATCATACAGTGGGAATACTTTTGCTACTGGATATGATACGGAATTCCATGTTATCCATAGAAATTATACAAATAGATAAGTGAAATGGAAATAGAATTAACGGCCCCTTTTATTTAAAATCATGCTGCGTATACATTATCAAACTGAGTGAAATGGTGACAGGATCTAACGAAGAATTTATTTAAACAATCCCCCGAAGAGACGCATCCTAAACCTTAGATGCAAGTTAATGATTGCCCAACATCTCATCAATGTATTACAGGTATAAGACTGCGTCGAAACAATTGTAAAAATTCAAAAATAAAGAATGTCATTTATTCCATTTTCATCTATCTATCTATCTATCTATCTATCTATCTATCTATCTATCTATCTATCTATCTATCTATCTATACAGGGTAATTAAGGAACCTGGCATGGGTGGAGCCCTGATCAACTTGGATCAATCCAAAGCTTTCGATAGTGTAGACCATCGATGCTTGGAGGTTGCACAACACGTCTCCATCTTTCCTTTACCTTGAAAATACCTTCTTCCCAGAATTGGGGTGGTTTCAGGGCAAAGAATTCATCAAGGTATCTTTTTATGTCATCTAAGGAATTGAAATTTTCACCATTAAGACTATTCTGCAGAGACCTGAATAAGTGGAAATCCGAAGGAGTAATATCTGGGGAATAGGGGATAACACATCCCAGCCAAGCTGCAGCAATTTTTGTCAGGTTCCCAAAGCATCAAGTGCCGAAAATGAATTTTCTCCTCTTTTATTTTAAAGGGTTACAGAATTAACACAGGTTATAGGAACATAAACCTTCTTCCACGAAAAGATAGCTTAAACTGTGCTCTAAATGGAGGTGTAGTCAAATCCTATTTTATGGACTCAAACATGTTCTAAAATAAGTCGAAAGATAAGCTACTATAAATCGGCACGAACTTTCCGGACAACCCAATATTTCTATATTTTTATCATGAAATTCTCAATATAAATATGTGGATATTCGTATGGAATAATACCTCATGTGCTACATCTAAATTTTCTTGTCTGAATTTTTAAGACAAATATCCGAAATTTTTTCCGTATACCACATTTAATTAATACTTAGCTCATATACGGAGACAAAAATTTTGTACTATATACTACAGGTTATCTCCATTAAAATCCTCGTATCATATACATTATATATATATATTATATATACACACACTGGCGAAAATAAATTTAAGATATTGATAAAAGTTCTATTTCTTACAAAATATCCTGTTACTAGTCCTTTGCCGATCTTTTTTTTGACCAGTTTCCGAGTATAACTTCCACGCTTGCACGCAAGCCGGTTTCCTACACTTTAGTTGCTTGCTGATGTTCGAAAAGGAAACTTTTTGCTGTAATATGCGATTTTTGCTCTCGCGACTGGACTAAGGCTACGTTGTTTTCCCATTATTAATAAATTGTATAATAACATTAAATTATAACTTTATATGGAGCATTTAGGCTTGTTGTGTGACCACCCATTTTGGCCAAAAAAATTGCATACATATAACGTGCTCTTGAACTAATTTTGCCGGTAAATTTGAAACGTTTATATTTAGCATTAGAATCCTTCAAGTTGTATAAAAATAGTCATTGTCTGCATCATTCGAAAGAGAAATAAATTTTGCATAAGGTGTAAAAGATAAAATAATTTGTATGGTGTTAGTAACAAAATATTTTGTAAGAAATAGAACTTTATCGTCGGTCTAAAATATATTTTCGCCAGTGTATATATCTCGGGTCATCCCATAAGTTCTGTCCGAATTTTGGATAAAGAATACAAGTGATCAAATGTTATATTTAATTGAAAGTTAATCATCAATGTACTTTCCCTGATTATCTATGACTTACTTCCATCTATTTACAAGCTTTTAAATTCCATCAATGTAAAACTCTTTTGGTTTCAAAGCGAAGAACTCTGAAATGTCAGGTTCGACTTCCTCCTGGCTTGCGAAAGTTGTGTCCCCCTAATAATTCTGTGAACCATGAAACAAATGGTATCCTGAAGGAGTAAGGTCGGGAGAATAAGTTGGATGAAGAAATTTTTCCAAACCGACCTCTTCGATCTTCTGTGATGTAATCTTTGCAGTGTGGGGTTGCGCATTGTCCTGATGAAACCTCACTCGTTTTCGACTCACTAAAGCGGCTCTTATTTCCTTCAAAGCTTGGTTCAAACGCTCTAATTGCTGATAGTAGACTTGAGCATTGATTGTTGCATTAGGTGGTAACAATATAAAGTGAATTACGCCTTTGTAATCGCACCAGATTGAGAGAAGAACCCTTTTCCCATGAAGTTCCCTTTTCGGTTGTGGTTGAGCATTTTCCTTTTTACCAAGCTACTGTTAACGACGTTTAACATTTCGATAGAAAATCCATTTTTCGTCACAAGTCTATCGAAAAAGGGTGAAATGAGTTTGCGAGAATAGAGAGAAGAGCAGATGTCAACTCGGGATTTGCGGTTGCTTTCGGACAATACATGAGGCACCTATTTTCCAAGTTTAGGAATCTTTCCACGTTGTTGAAGATGACGATGAACTGTTGTATGGTTTGAAGTAAGCTTTATTGCCAATTCTTCAACTGATAATGACGGATTTTCTTCCAGTAATTCCTCAAGGAGCTTATCATCAAACTCAACTGGACATCAAATTCGATCTTCATCTTCAGTTTTGCAAACGATCTCCTGCAAGTTCTTTCATTCAAGCACTTTCCCATAAACTGAGTGTATGTTTCGAGTCACTTCGGCTGCAGAGTTACCTTTATTATACTCATAAAGAATTATATGTGCTTTAAATGCTCCTTGGATACTTCCATGTTGAAAGGGTTTTAATCAAAGCAATTTTAAGGTGTCCACGAAGTCTGGGCACATGGAATAAAATCATAACATAAATAAATATAAGAAATAATAATTTTCCTTTTTACTTTTGTTTAAATTAATAAAAAAATACTTTACTTTTCTAAATTTATTTGTTATTTTTTCTACAGATGATCGAATGATGGCTGTGTCTAAAGAAGAAAGAATCCCAGATCGAATGATGGCTGTGTCTAAAGAAGAAAGAATCCCAGATCGAATGATGGCTCTGTCTAAAGAAGAAAGAATCCCAGATCGAATGATGGCTCTGTCTAAAGAAGAAAGAATCCCAGATCGAATGATGGATCTGTCTAAAGAAGAAAGAATCGAGTTAGTATTATTAAGTGGACGAGAGGGATGGTCTTATCGCAAAATTGGGGAAGAATTTAATCTTCGACACCCTTATAGGCAACCTATTTATTTTACTGCCGCCGGGAAATTGATCAAGAAATATAAAGAAAGAGGCAGTGTTTTGGATAAACCCCGTTCCGGGCGACCAAAGACTTCAGATGAAACGAAAGAGGCTGTCATGGCTAAAGTTTCTGCTAGCCCAAAGAAATCACTTCGTCGGACATCCACGGTGTCAGGTGTTCCAAAACCAACCATCCACAAAATGCTGGTTGAGGAAAAGTTTCATCGATACAACCTATAGATATTGCATCACTTAAATGAAGACGACCCTGATAGACGAATGTAGACGTGAGAATGGTTTTCAGATAAATTGGATGAAAATATCAATTTTACGAAAAACTTTGTTGTTCAGTGACAAATCTACGTTTTATGTAAATGGTGAGGTCAACAGACAGAATCTTCTATACTGGTCTCCAGGTAATCCACATTGGATGGATCCATCCAAACAGCAAGGCAGCAAAAAGGTGATGGTGTGGTGTGGTTTGTGGAAAGCTCATGTTCTAGGACCCTTCTTCATTGAACATGTAACGGATGAGACTTATGTAAACATATTGAGAGACAAATTAATATCTCAAATTGAGCGCTTAGGCGAAGGCCTTCCGAATTGGTTCCAGCAGGATGGGGCCCCTACCCATTTTGCCACAACTGTTAGAGATTGGCTTAATGACACTTTTCCTCGCTGGATTGGAAGAAGGGGTCATATGGAATGGTTCCCTCGTTCACCAGACCTTTCTTTTTCTAGAGTATGTTGAAAGAGAAAGTTTATTCAATAAAGATTACAGATTTAAAATACATGAGAGAATGCATTACCAGTCAGTGTGCTGAAATTGATGGCAATGTAGACTTATTTAATCAAGTTCACCTGAATTTTGCAAGGCGCATCAAGTCATGCAATGAAAAATGATGGAAATCACTTTGAAAATATTATTTATCAACATTATAATTTTAAAAAATTGGTTTGTTTTAAAAGTATGTGTTAATCCCCATGTACGCAGACTTTGTGGATACCTTCTATTATTTTGTAAAACAATATTGAATTAGTTTAAACGTACACAAATGCATAAAAATAATTTAAAATTGAATTAGACATTTGAAAATACTATTAAATTTCATTCAAATCTAAAAAAGGTAAAATTGGACAGAACTGATTGGATGACTTGATAATATATTATCTATGATATTCTATATTATCTATGATTTCAAGTTTATAACACCTTGATATCTCATGTTATCTCATTTTATATGCTTAAGACGTTTTATTTTCTATTCTGGTTTTAAAGGACACACACAGGCAAAGGACACAGGTACAAGATTTTCTGGGCAGGAAACACTGACGGGGTTGGAGGCGTGGGTATACTTCTCGCTGAAAAATTGGTAGATAAGGTACTTGAGGTAATCAGAGTAAGTGACAGAATACTTAAGATTAGAATAGTGCTTCATCATAGATTAGCAACTATTATATCGGCATATGCTCCTCAGCCAGGGCTACCCGATGGACAGAAAGACAGTTTCTATGACACCCTACTGCAGACTACCTCGTTGACGAACGACAGAGACCTTATCTTTGTGGCTGGTGACTTCAATGGTCACGTTGGACGACATGCTGGGGGCTTCCATGGCGTACATGGAGGCTATGGCTATGGTTCCTGCAACGAGGAGGGAACCAGACTCCTGGAGTTCTGCGATGCAAATGATCTTATGGTTTGCAACACTAACTTCAGGAAACCGACAAGCCACCTAGTCACCTACCGATCGGGTCGACATACCAGCCAAAATGACTACATCCTTGCCAGAAAAAGGGAAAGATGGATGCTTATAAATGCCAAAACCTTCCCAGGCGAAGAATGTACCCCACAACATAGACTGGTAGTTAGTGACTTTAGGATCAGGACTAAGAGAACGACCAGAAGACGACCAACATGGAGAAGAAGGATCTGGAAGCTTAAAGATCCTGCAAATGGACAGAGATTTAGGGACATATTACTTGAAGCCTTTGACGAAGTAGAAGGGGATAGAGCATCACAGGGGGTTGAAGACAACTGGACGTTTCTAAGGGACAACCTGCTGAGAGCCACTGACCAGATCTGTGGCTAGTGCAAAGTCCCCTCTCGACCTAGAATAACGTGGTGGTGGAACAATGTTGTAGACAGGGCTATTAGAGAAAAGAGACAGGCTTGGAAGGACTGGAAAAATGGGTGTAGCAGGGAATTGTATCAGACTGCCAAAAGAGAAGCTAGGAGACAGGTTTATTTAACCAGAGGGGAAGCAGGTAAGAAAAAATTTGCCAATGTTCTGCGCCGTGAGGACCAAAGACTTGAGGTATTCCGCGTTGCAAGACAGTGTGTGAGAGAGAATCGTGATGTGGTAGGAGAGAAATGTGTTCGCATGGATGATGGTTCACTTGCGCTAAATGAGGATGCAAAGAGAGAGGTGTGGAGATGCCACTATGAAAGGTTGCTGAATGAGGAAAATGAATGGGATAAAGAGAGTCTGCCAAATGTCGACCCAACAGAGGGACCAGCTATCCGAGTTGAGAGTTCCTTGGTAATTGAATCAATTAGAAGCATGAAGACAGGGAAAGCCCCAGGCCCATCAGGAATTACTGCAGAGATGCTCAAAATATCTGGTAGTGTCGGCTATAGCCTAGTCACCCGTATAGTTAACCAGGTAATACACGAAGGATTCATACCCAATGACTGGTGTAGCAGCATAATAGTCAACTGCTACAAAGGTAAAGGTGACGCCCTAGATACAAATAATTACAGAGGTATCAAGCTGTTGGATCAGGTAATGAAGGTTACGGAGAGGGTCATAGCCCAACTAATTAGAGAGAGAGTTAGTTTAGATGAGATGCAGTTTGGGTTCGTGCCAGGGAAAAGCACCACTGATGCCATATTCCTGGTAAGACAGCTGCAGGAGAAATATCTAGCCAAAGATATGCCCCTGTACCTGGCTTTCGTTGACATGGAGAAAGCTTTCGACAGGGTCCCCCGATCCCTTATCTGGTGGTCAATGAGGAAATTAGGGATAGATGAATGGTTAGTGAGAGCTGTGCAAGCCATGTACAGGGACGCTGCTTGTAAGGTGAGGGTTGGCTACGAGTACAGTGAAGAATTCCGGGTAGAGGTAGGGGTCCACCAAGGTTCAGTCCTCAGCCCCCTCCTATTTATCGTAGTCCTCCAGGCAATAACGGAGGAATTCAAGACAGGATGCCCCTGGGAGCTCCTCTATGCTGATGACCTTGCTCTAATTGCTGAGTCACTATCAGAACTGGAGGAGAAGTTTCAGGTGTGGAAGCAAGGATTAGAATCGAAGGGCCTTAGAGTCAACCTAGCTAAAACCAAAGTCCTAATAAGTAGGAAGGTAGACAAGTCACAAACGCCTTCAGGTAGATGGCCTTGCTCGATCTGTAGGAAAGGCGTAGGTAGAAACTCTATAAGATGCACCAAGTGTAAGCTATGGATACACAAGAGGTGCAGCAACGTCAAGGGAAGGCTAACTAGGAAGATAGTTTTTGTATGTGGCAGATGCTCAGGAGCAATAAACACTGAAAATGCTCTGAGACCAACTTCCGTCACTTTCCAGGGAGAAAAACTAGAAATAGTTGATAGCTTCCGTTACCTAGGTGACCAAGTCAGTAGCGGGGGCGGGTGTGTTGAAAGTGTAACTGCTAGAGTAAGAATAGCTTGGGCAAAGTTCAGAGAGCTCTTACCTCTGCTAGGGACAAAAGGCCTCTCGCTCAGAGTAAAAGGTAGACTGTATGATGCTTGTGTACGAACAGCCATGCTACATGGCAGTGAAACATGGGCCGTGACTGCTGAGGATATGCGTAAGCTCGCAAGAAATGAAGCCAGTATGCTCCGATGGATGTGTAATGTCAGTGTTCATACTCGACAGAGTGTAAGTACCTTGAGAGAGAAGTTGGACCTAAGAAGCATCAGTTGCGGTGTGCAAGAGAGACGTTTGCGCTGGTATGGCCATGTGGCGAGAATGGATGAAGATAGTTGTGTGAAAAAGTGCCACACCCTAGCTGTTTAGGGAATCTGTGGAAGAGGCAGACCCAGGAAAACCTGGGACGAGGTGGTGAAGCACGACCTTCGAATTTTAGGTCTCACCGAGGAAATGACTAGAGACCGAGACCTTTGGAAGTATGCTGTGCGTGAGAAGACCCGGCAGGACAAGTGAGACCATCACCCATGGCCTCAGTCCACTTATGCATACCTTTCCTTCTTGGGACACAAAACCCTACTTGTGAAGACCTGTTGAGGCAAGTGAAAATCAAAAAATCAAAAAATCAAAAAAATAAAAAATCAAAATTGATCAACATGAATGGAAATTGTCGCTGTGATATCAGTGCTGGTGGCACATAAGAGAACCATCCGAACGTGGCCGTTGCCAGTGCCGCCTTGACTGGCACGTAAAAAGCACCATCCGATCGTGGCCGTTTGCCAGCCTCGCCTGGCCTCCGTGCCGGTGGCACGTAAAAAGCACCATCCGACCGTGGCCGTTTGCCAGACTTGTCTGGCACCTGTGCGGGTGGCACGTAAAAAGCACCCACTACACTCATGGAGTGGTTGGCGTTAGGAAGGGCATCCAGCCGTAGAAACATTGCCAGATCAGACTGGGCCTAGTGCAGCCTTCTGGCTTCCCAGACCCCAGTTACACCGTCCAACCCATGCCAGCATGGAAAGCTGACGCTAAACGATGATGATGATGATGATGATACATTATATTTGTATCTATAATTTATTTTAAGCCGAAACATAATACGATCCTTGTACGAACGAAAGAACAAGAATGTCCTCTGGAACTTTTATCTTCCACCGGTGTTTGTAATTGATGGTGATATGTGCGATGATTTTGCGATTAGCTTCTATTTTACAGAGAAATTGGAAGCCCCGAATGTAAGCCACCACTTTATGCATAAATCAATATTTATAGTTCTCTATTTCTAACTGAAATTCTGTCCTCTATAATTGTAGATAACTATTTCTAAATGTAATTCTTTTTCTTCTCGTTCAGCTTATAACTATAAGACTCATACTTGTCTACCTCTTGAAAAGCATTTTTCCTCGAGCGTCCACCACTTCACCTCGTTAGGGTTAAACAGTGCTTACCGAAGGTTTTCACTGTCCTGTTTTTGTTAGCAGCTCTGACGTTCCACGTATCTCAAATTTTATTTAATTTGCTTTGGAGGAGCAATTGCTTTGACGAAGACGCATCTTGTTGCAATGCGAAGTAGGTAAAACTGCCAACAATTGAGGAAGTGTTGTTTTCTTTTTTGCTGCCTTCGCGCTGTAGTTCTCTCTATATAATTGATTTTCTTTCTTTCTTTCTTAGCCAAGCCAAGCCAAGCCAAGCCAAGCCATAATGCTCACTGTGGTGTCGTAGCCGTGAACAGTGAGCCCAATGGTGCCCAGAGGAGCTCTGGTTGCCATAGCGCTCACTGTGGTGTCGTAGCCGCGGACAGTGAGCCTAATGTAATGCATGTGTAAAATTTGAATGAAATTGGTTGTGTAGTTCTCTTTTTTTAGGGATTCACACAGACAGACAGACACACATTTCATGCCAAATCACCACACAGTGGGATGGAATTCAGGACCATTCGTCTTGGAACTAAGATTGTTACCACACAGCCACACCTGCCTCTATGTATGTGTGTGTATGTGTGTATATATGTATGCATGTATATATGGGAATATATGTGTACATATTAAATGTACATCTGTATAAATACATCTACACATACATCTATACATATATATATCTATATCTATAGAAGTGTATACATATACAGCTATACACACATACACACACACAAATACATTGGTGCAGGTGTGGCTAAGTGGTAACAAACTTCATTCTAAAACACATGGTCCTCAGTTTATATTTAAATTTAAAATAATAAGGGTGGGAAATTGAATATTAATTTGATTGATATGAATTGAAAACCAGTGGAGTAGCATATAAGACCATAGCGGATCTTCTAGCAAATGGATGTCCACTGTTAATAGTTCATCCCTCTTATATAATAGTTTGACTTTAATAGTTTCAGTATTAAAGTGAAAGTATCTGACATTACAATAGAGAGATGTTTTTGTTTCACTTTTAACACGTAATACTGAAATAGTGGAGAAGATACGATATTGCTGATAGGCAGGAAGTTAGAATCTTTTTGCACATGACACTAATGCACCCTAAGTAAGGCATGTGTAAAATTTGAATGAAATTGGTTGTGTAGTTCTCAAGTTTTAGGGAAACACACAGACAGACAGACAACAGATACACAGTCATAGTTTTATATATATAAAGATAAACGCTATCAACCTTCTTCCATCTGAATTCCGCCACCAGCATTGGATTAAAGATAGGAACTTGTAACGCGAAACAGTTACGGAAGGGAGATAACTTCTGCTCATTCGTGTTAAAAATAAATATCTTTTCCATTCTATTTTGTGGGAGGGAGCCAGACGATTAGATCGACCTCAGTACGTAACTGGTATCGACCCCGAAAGGATGAAAGGCAAATTCGACCTCGCCGGAATTTGAATTCAGAACGTAAGGTTAAAAATATCGTCACTGAATATTGT
>NC_043012.1:35737019-35754519 GCF_006345805.1 Octopus sinensis
CGGCAGGAACTCTGGAACGGGTGTAATGCAGCGCAAAGGGACTTTTTCAAAGGAGATGGTGTTTTAAGCAATAACTCTTTTACTCATTTACTTGTTTCAGTCATTTGACTGCGGCCATGCTGGAGCACCGCCTTTAGTCGAGCAACTCGACCCCGGGACTTATTCTTTTGTAAGCCCAGTACTTATTCTATCGGTCACTTTTGCCGAACCGCTAAGTGACGGGGGAAACAAGTTATTTTTTATCAAATAAGTTGTTTTTGTATTAAAAATGACTGGTTCTGGGACTTTTTGATACCAGCTCGTACGTAGGTACTCCATATAGGTAGGTATTTGCAATCACTCAAATATGCTCGCCCATACACATGTAATACATGTATTCCCATACACATACAGATACATACAGACATACATATGCATAGGCATGTATGTATACACTTATGTACACACATGCAGAGATACACACACGCAATATATACATATATACGTATACACACACGCATACAAACCCATGTACATATATATATATATATACACACATATACACATATACATATAAATATAGATGCATACACACACATATCTACATACACATATATACACACACACATATATATACATACACATACACATATATATATAAACTGACATGCGTATATATAGCGATAGACACATCCATATGTATGAATATATATATATATACATATATATATATATATATATATATATATATATACATATATATATATACACACATGTATACACACTCTTACAAATATATTTATATATATACGTATATAAACACACACACATATTATATATATATATACATGCATATATATATATATATATATATATAAATGTATATACACACATACACACTTATATACACACACATACATACATACATACACACACACACACATACATACATACATACATACATACATACATACATACATACATACATACATACATACATACAAATTGGAGGCGAACGCCTTTCTCCATGTGATCGACTTGAAAAATTGTTAAGACACTTAGATATTTTCCTACTTTTCTTAACGTGAAACCAATGGTAGCCTTAATTCACAAATAAAGAAACTATATCCATCCATGCGGTGTTGCACACTCATTTCATTGTTCTACATTTACGTATGTGACCGCGTGTGTACCGTTGGCGATTTTTCCCCTCCGTCTTCCCTTCCTTGGATCTTTCCTTTTCCTATGTTTCTGACGATGAGCTCCGCTCGAAACGTTAAATCCTCCTTCTTTCCTTCCTTTCCTGAGCGTTCAATAACACTATACTTGTTCCATGTCCTCGCATTGCTGTGTTTTCTCTTTGTGTTTTCATGTTTGGATTAACTTTATATATATATATATATATATAATATACAAAATAAGAAAATGGAGAAATACATCGAAATCAAATATCAATTACCAGATAATACTCAATCACATACTTTATTAAACCACTACATAAGAAACTATAAGGTTAAACATAATAATGCAGGGTAAGCTTTTGGCCCGATGTAAATAATCCTGTAAATAATAATGGTATTTTTATACGGCGCCGCTTTTACAATCCTGTAAATAATAATGGTATTTTTATATAAGCTTAGAGCTTATGGCCATCACCGTGCAATGGCTAAGGAAAATAGTCTAATAACGGGGCATATAAGCCCTTGATAGAAAAAAGAAGGCTTTCCTATCCGCGTGGGAGTCGACGCGGATAGGAAAGCTTTCTTTTTTTCTGTCGAGGGTATATATGCCCCTGTATTAGACTATTTTCCTTAGTCATTGCACGGTGATGGCCATAAGCTCTAAGCTTATATATATAAAGAGTAGTTATGGAAAATCTTAGATAGAGGAATGAAATAGTAGGGCACTGCAAGGAAAAGGCGTGAGGAAAAATGTGAAGACAAAAAAGATACTTAATAGTAGATGGGAGGGTGGACGTAAAAGATCAAAAGAAAAAGAAAAAAACATTAAAATATGGGTGCGCGTATGCTGCTAAATGGAAAGGTTCGTGCACAGAAGAGAAAATGATATGTGTGAGAGTAAGGAGGAAGTGAATCGGGTTGTTGGCTCCGCTGTTGCTGTTGAGCGAACGGTCTTCGTCCCAGAACTCGCAGTGGGAGAAGTCCGAAATGTGGTCCTTTGCTATTCGTAAGACCCGCAGAAGAGAAAGCAGGTCAACCACCGACACCGAGAGCATCGACGGATGGATGAATGCGCATCCAGGGCTCAGCAGTTGCGTAGGAAGTCGGAGACAAGAAACAGAAAGAAAGAGTGAGAGAAAGTTGGAACGAAAGAGTACAACAGGGGTCGCCACCAGCCCCTGCCGGAGCCTCGTGGAGCTTTAGGTGTTTTCGCTTAATAAACACACACAACGCCCGGTCTGGGAATCGAAACTGCGATCCTCCGACCGCGAGTTCGCTGCCCTAACCACTGGGCCATTGCGCCTCCACTGTTGGCTCTGCTGATTGGCTATGTCTAAAGGTTTTAAGGATTTTGTGTTTGCAAAGAATTATATATGTTCACTTCTTTTGTTCAGAAGCTGTGTATCCGATAACAATATCTGGGTTGCCTCTTGCGTGTACAATTGGCACTGTCCTTTTCCGCCGCTGTGTGGCGCTTGCGTGTTTTACAACACTCCAGACATTTCGTCCTTTCTCTGCTATTTTTCTCCAAAGCGTTTGGCACTATACGTTCGTTTCTAACCCTCGTACATATGTGTGACTGTGTGTGTGTGTGTGTGAATATATATGTATATGCATATTCTCTATCTCTGCTCTGTGCATGTGTGTGTGTGTGTGGGTGTGCAGTTGTGTATCTAAATACATTCTATAGGGACGCACATATATTTATATATGCGTGCGTGTAGTGTGTAGTGTGTGTGTGTGTATACGTGTGTGCATCTACCCCTATATCTCTGCTTTCTCTCTGCATGACTATACATCTGCGTAAGTTTTCCTTTATTTTTCATTCTGCTGTAAACGCATGCGTATATTTTCACACCTCTCTCTAGTCATGGACTGATCTTTCCATAGGCATTAACATCAACTTTCTTACTTGTAACACCTCTATCTTCTGAAAATGTAACTCTCCCAAATAAAGAGCACTTCATATTCAAGGCTCTGACGAAGCTATCGCATGTTATCCAGGCACTCAACTGAATATCCACCACACCTTACAGCAGAAACAACTGTAAGCTCATGACACGCATCACATAACATTTGCCTTTTCCAGTATAATCTCTTTGTTCCTATCACCACTCTTTACTCTTTACTCATCCTACATTGCCTTCTGCACCAGCTTATTAGTCTCGCTATGACTAAGCGAAATATGAAGATATATATATATATATTCATGCGCCACGCCTAGGAGTTGTATGTATGTTATATATATATATATATATATATATAATTATATATATATATATATATTATATATTATAATATATACATACATACATATGTATATATATAGGTATGCGTTTGTATGTATGTATGTCTGTATGTATTCCAACATATGCACCTCCCTCTCACATTTGAAATATATATTTGCGGTAATATATTAGAATCAGTACATGACACGAATTCATATTTCTCACGGTCCCACTTTTAAGTGTAAACTTTGTGTTTTATTGTCAATGGCAGACGATAAGAAAGAGAGAAATTGTAAGAGCAACATAAAGATTATGAACAGATCAGTGAAAAACAATAGAAAAACCGGAAGCATACAAACGGAGCCGAGAGATTTCGATGGATTTTAGACGGATCTTCTGTTCGTAGAATATTTTACAAATAAATGTCAGGAATGTAGGGAAAGAGAGAAAAATAATTAAAATCAGTTTATGAAAGTGGAATTTTGTTTTTAACACCACAAATTATGTCAATTGCACAATTATATATTAAATGTTAATAGTATAAATGGACAATTATGTTAATATTACAGTTAAGTAATTAGAATATTATATTAAGAATATAAATAAATAATTATAAATAATCGTAATAGTAGTACAAATAAGTTATTTGCGAATATGAAAATAAATCTATGTTTAGAACGATATCTTGAAATACGAAGATGTCTCAGCTAAAAAGAAAACACCAGAAACCGCAAACAGGACGAACATATTAAAAACAAAATGTAGCCTGCATATAGGAATAAACTTATCACCTGACACAAATTCGTGTTTGTGTGTGTGTTTGTACATACACACTCACACACACACACACACACACACACATACTTACATGAAAACATACATACATACATACATACATACATACATACATAACTGCATGCATGCATACATGCATACATACATACATACAAACATACATGCATACATACATACATACATACATACATACATACATACATACGTATACACAGATATATGCATACATACATATACACACATACATACACACGCATATATATATATACACACATACATACATACATACATACATACATACATATACACTCATACAAACATACATACATACACAAACATACATACATACATACATACATACACACACATACATACACACATACACACATACACACAAACACATACACTTACATATATACATACACATACATACATACACACACATACATATATACATACAGACTCTAGTCCCTCTCTATACAATATGTCTATACAATTATGTGCTTTGACAACAGCATTGGAGCAGTTTCGCTCTTATTTCTAGCCATGTCGGTGTTTCTAGTTCTAATTCTAATAAAGAGTTTGACAGGCAATAAACTTCAGTCGCCGAAAGAACTGAAAGAACAATGGATTCTGCTGCCAAAGACAAACCGTCTCAACTCAAGCAGAGCAAGAAATACGATAGCCTTAATGATAAGAGTTTGTATCAAGATGAAGGTCTCAGGAACACTTGAGGGGTGTCTGTCTTATCATGTCACTTACAATTGTCGAAGAGAGTACCAAAATTCAATAGCAATAAATAATACTTTATTTTTCCGGAATCGCAAAATACAAAATATGTACACATATATTTTCCTTAAGGGCGAATCGGTAGCCAAGTCCACAAGACTGTTCACAAATGTTCACTCGGGTGAGCCAAAATTACCGTCTCCGTTCCCGCTTAGAAGAAGAGCTTCTCTCTCTATATAGGGTTTTCCCTGAGAGAAAGTTGGTCACGTCCACTCGGTAGGGTTGCTGATTCAAAAATAGACAGATTTAGCGGAAACGCTTTCAGTTTGCAGTTCTCTGCACATGCGCATGAGGGAACTTCCAGCGGCGTACCGGAAGTAATCCAACTCTGCGCATGCGCTCTGAAAACTTCCAAAGATAGCGTCACTACAAGTTTAACAATATTTGCTGTGTTGTCCTCTTGGCCGTCTTTAAATTTAAGGAAACGCTTAGTGAGCCATGGTACTGTTATTAAGCTGTAAGGTCATAGATTGAACTCGTGATGAACATATTTGTGTTATTCAGATATATACTATAGAATAAAATTGAGAGTGATGGGGGTGAGTAAATATTCTTTTCTATTCTAGGCCCAAAATTTGGGGGAAGGGGGCAGTCGATTAGATTGTTCCCCAGTACTGAACTGGTACTTAATTATTCGACTCCGAAAGGATGAAAGGCAAAGTCAACCTCGGCGGAATTTAAACTTAGAACATAAAGACAGGCGAAAGGAGGGGGGGTAAATATAAATTGATCTCTGTTATCTGTTAGGGTGATCACATGGGTGATCACTGGTGCAATTCTCAGTCAGAAGTCAAATCTTCAGTTTAAATAGATTTTAAAACGAACTCTACCATACGCATTGAGCACTACCGACCACTTACAATCAGTAATAAGTTGTATGTGTGGATGTGCGTTTGTATCTGTGTACGTATGCGTTATGTGGATGTGTTTTCTTTAAATTTATGCGTTTTACTAAAGAAGTTCAACGTAGCGTGTGAGTGTGTGTGTGTGTGTGTGTGTGTGTGTGTGTGTGTGTGTGTGTGTGTGTGAGTGTGTGTGTGTGTGCGCGAGTGTTTGAGTGCTTGTGTACTCTGAAAATATTGGTTGCCAGGAGAATAAGGGTCCCACCCGCAACTACAATGGTATCATTTAATTTTTTTTATGTTGTCAAAAGTATTCTCCTCAACTGCCAAGCCAGGCTGAAATAATTAATGCATTCTTCTAGGAGTGAATAAAAAAATTCTCAAGCTTGAAGGGATGGTCCCCTTAGATACTAACATGGGCTCCCATATATGGATTCTAATGGTGCAGGGGCCCACTTGCCATCGGGCAAGCTGGCAACCTGGCCAGTCCGCCACTGTATATCTATCTATCTATCTATCTATCTATCTATCTATCTATCTATCTATCTATCTATCTATCTATCTATCTATCTATCTATCTATCATTATCTATCTATCTATCTATATATATATATATATATCGATATATATATATATATATATATATAATATATATATATTATATATATTATATATAATTTCTATATATGTATAATGTATATATATATATATTATATAATATATATATATATCTATATATAATATTGTGTGGTGTGTGTGTGGTGTTGTGTGTGAGTATCTATCTATCTATCTATCTATCTATCTATCATCTATCTATCTATCTATCTATCTATCTATCTATCTATATAATATATATATATATATATATATATATATTATATATATTATACTATATATATATATATATATATATATATATAAGGAGGATGACCACTAAGTGGACATCCATTATGCTAGATGCAGACCCCATATGGTCTGACCCCTAAGAAAAGATTATTCTCAGAAAATTCAGCAACGTTAGTATGTAATATAATTTTTCCTGAATCTTCAGAGTTTTCAATATTCTAGGCACTGGTTTTAAAGGATATTAAGCAAACTAATATTCGATTTTCTCCCTTATTATTAATATATATATATAATATATATATATATTATATTATATATATAATACACGCAGCACACATACACACATCTATATAAATACACATATGTAAGTTGTTTATATGTATGTATGTATGTATATATTACATACACACACACATATGTGTGTATGTATACCCGTCATATATATCCACACACACACACACCACACACACACCACACACACACCACACACACACCACACACACACGGAGAAGGAGAGGAGGAGAGAGAGAGAGAGAGTGAATTGAGATCAAAATGACTAACGACACTGAATAACCTTTCGTTTTTGTCAACATGTTATTGTTGTTGTTGTTGATGGTGGGGGGTGCGGGGCGGGTGGGGTGGTGGTGGTGGTGGTCGTCGTCGTCGTCGTCGTCGTCGTGGCGGTGGCGGCGGCGGAGGAGAAGGAGGCGGTGATGATAGTGGTAGTGGTGGCAGTGGCGGAGGCGGCGGTGGTGGTGGTGGTGGTGGCTGTGGTGGTGGTGGTGGTGGCGGTGGTGGAGGTGGTGGCTGTGGTGGTGGTGGTGGCTGTGGTGGTGGTGGTGGCTGTGGTGGTGGTGGTGGTGGTGGTGGTTGTGATGGTGGAGATGGTGTGTCGTATAGTAAGGAACTATTTTAATATTTCTCTCTCTCTTCTGCTTCTCTCACAGATTTTAAAATGTCTGTATGGCTGGAATCGGTTGGTCACGTTCCCTGGACACGGACGGACGGACACACACACACACACACACACATACACATCACACAGAGAGACACACCCGCACGAACACATACACACACAGACATTTGCACATTCGTACATAAAGAGCTGAACATATTAACACACACACACACAAACATATACACACGTACACATACTGACATACATGTATTCACAAGCAACTGAGCACACACACACACACACACACACACGTACCCCACCTGACACCCGCGTCAGTCTCAATAGGCCGGGCGTGTCAAATATTTACGACACAAATCTGAATATTTGTTTGATAAAGAGCAACATTGTTGTTATTCCTCTTGCTTGATTTCCAATACGTGTGTTTCATGCTAACCCAGATGCTTCTCCCTCAGCCTTAACTGCCTACGCTGCTTAGTTTATTAATATTATTGTTATTATCATTATTATTATTGAGTGAGAGAGCAGTGCATGCCATCAAAGTGACACTGGGGTAAAATATACGAAGCCCAGTATACCCATCATGACTACCCGTCTGATAAGGGTACCCCAGGCACATGCAGCACAACCATATGTGCCCGACATGGTGATCTCATATCAAGATAAACAGTGCATGACCTTGCAGGTGGGGGCCCAGTTAGAATGTTCTGGTCGAGTAACCCATCTCACTCAAAAGGTCCCTGAATAAGGATTGTTTAAGGATGTTGAACGAACCACCCATGTTTCCAGAGGTGAATTATCCAAACCTCCCAAAATTCCTCTCCACATATGGCTATAATGCTCCCCCATTACTTCTGCTCGTGGTCAGAGATGCACATATCGTCAGCTCAACTGGTGAAGGTCAAACAACTAACAAGCAAATCTGTGGTATTGAGCAGAATATTTGCTGTAGCCCATATTTTATACCAAGACAAAACAATGTACATGATAAGACAAAACAATGTACATAATATCTGGTCAAAATATTTGTTTGTACCTTTCTTAATCATTCCCAGGGTCTCTACAAGAACTGGGATGGTTTGGGGTTTTAATTGCCACGTCCTAGATATCTCAACCTCAAGGCCCTTATATTTCGACAGTTTTTCAAATTCCTTTGCTGAGATGTTTCTATCACTAGGCACTATTATATCAATTAATAGGCATGTTTTTTGTCTTTTATTTTGTTATTATTATTATTATTATTATTGTTGTTGTTGTTGTTGTTGTTGTTGTTGTTGTTGTTTGTTGTTGTTGTTGTTGTTGTTGTTGTTGTTGTTGTTGTTGTTGTTGTTGTTGTTGTTGTTATTTTTTTAAGGATTGACGTTATTCCTCCCGAAAGTAAAGAAACAATAAGAAGAGTGCGACTGTTAGCGAATGAACAATATTTCGAAATTTCACAAATTCTTCCACAAATTCGAAATAATCACCTCAATCTCCTTTATTTTTGTAATATTTAAAGATTGACGTAACTCCTCTCGAAGCTAAACGATGCCTTCATGGTGACCATTTTTCGTAGAATCTAAACTAGTTGGAGGCACTTGATTATTCAAAGACAATATTTATTTTTAAGCGCTTTCCTCTGTGTCCATTCATTGGTCATCCATATTTATTTTAACATTTTTTTGTCTCTGTTCCTCTTCCTGTTGGCACAACATTTTATTTCTATTTTATTCTAACCTACATCTTGGTTGGATACGAATTGTTTGTTAAGAGTATCGTTACGCATTCACAGCCATTTGAAAAGGATTTCCTGCTTCAGGTGGTTTTTAATTTTAAATATTTCCAGTTCTGTAGTAATTGTTTCTCTTACTCATGTCGCTTCGTCATTGATTTCATTCAAGTTTAAGAGTAATGTGGTTCTTTAGCTTTATATCTTTCTTCGTTTGTTCGCTATCTACACAGTTTGCTTCTGTTTTGGTATTCTTATATGAGTGGATCTAAGCGACTCCCCACTCTCCTTTGCTACTACTCTGGCTTATGGACAGATTATTTGGTCTATTCTGATGATATTAATACTCGTGTCCGTTTTCTTTAAGTCTGCGCTGACCAAGCTCATATTTCTTATAGTTGTTGTTAGCATTTTATCGTTAAATTTTATCTTGGTGGTGCTAAAGTCTTTCTTTCGTCTGTAGGGAGATTTATGAATTCTAAATTGTTTTCATAATTTACATCATTAGAATTTTATGATTCTGAAAAACAGTCTACCGTTCTGCATATTACAGATAAAAAGGCTCGCCGCCTTCCAACATTCTCAGGACGGAAGATTCAGTTTGAGGTGGCAGACGATGAATAGACATGCGCTAAATTTGTGTCATCCCCAGAGATTTATGGACAGTGAACGAAGGTGGATCATTGTTTGTGAGGCAGATGTTCCTGAAAACGATGTTTTTGATGGAGCTGCAGTCTTATGTCAACTTAAGACCAAAACTGAGCTCCTGCCATCTGGAATTTTGTCAGACGCCCACAATTCTCCACGAAGATTCATTAAGCAGACTATTCTGGAGGACTTTCAGCCTGAAAAATATAGGTAATTCCCAGACATTCCTGACCAGGAAGCGCTACAAAGGGACATTACCGGATTAAACTCGACAGTTATGGTAATGATGTCAGTCGGACTGGGTCGAAATGATAACCATTATCAGACTATGAATCTCTGGAAGCTGTTCATAGACTTGGAACTGAAAGTGATTCACAATACATATTGTTTAATTGTTGTTTGTCGACGTTGAGAGTTCTCCCAAGAACATTATCGTTTTTGCCCATCACTAATCCTGCTACCCCCCCCCCCAACATTCTTGACCCGTTTCCGACCTCATTGTCAGACAGAAGAACTGTAAGTGCCTCATAAAAATCCGGAGGCCAGGCATGCAATCCACTCTCAGTCCTTCGCTTCACACATGACGCTAGCAACATCGAAGAGATGAGCTGCAAAAAAAAAAACGAAAAACAAAAAACATATCTCACAAACAGCAACCACACCTGCCCACCGTTCCGGAATCTCTGGAGATGCTATGTCCTAATCATGCAAGGTGACAGTACACTTCTCCACATACCTTTCTCACGTCTTATCTTTGGGAACTGACCTACATTCTAAATTTCTATTCTTCTTTTTCTTTGGTGGGCCACGTTAACGAAAGATTAGCTGTTAGTTACAGATTCCATTGTTGCTGACCTGACCTTTTTTTTTTGTGAACTTGTTGTTCACTTTTTATATATATTGTGTAAATGTCAGAGTCTGCTTGGTTAAATATTACCTTTCTTTCTTTTTACTTTCCTTCTTTCTTTCTTTCTTTTGTTTGTAAACTTTATTGTTTCTTTTTTTTAAATTTATTCCCACAAAGTGATCGAAGACCCGTTCATAATTCTAGGGCGCGACTAAACTAAGATGTAAGACACCACCAGGCAACACCACTACCCCACCACCACCACCACCACCACCACTAACTATCCGTTCCTAATAACATCATCATCACCAACATCGCCAACTCCATCATTAGCATTTCGCTGTCAACACCAATCCCACCCACGACCACCCCTAACAACAATTGCAATAGCAACACTAACCACAATACCAATAGCCCAAAGACTCCACCCCTAATAACACCATTATAACGAACAACACCACCACCACCACCACCACCATCACCACCACAACCACCACCACCATCACCACCACAACCACCATCACCATCACCACCACAACCACCACCACCATCACCACAACCACCACCACACCACCATCACCACAACCACCACCACCACCATCACCACCACAACCACCACCACCATCACCACCACAACCACCATCACCACCACAACCACCACCACCATCACCACAACCACCACCACCACCATCACCACAACCACCACCACCACCATCACCACCACAACCACCACCACCATCACCACCACAACCACCACCACCATCACCACAACCACCACCACCACCACCATCACCACAACCACCACCACCACCATCACCACCACAACCACCACCACCATCAACACCAACATGACCACCATCACAACCAACTCCAAATAATCTCTTAATTGCTCAAACAGAAATAAGGAACCTCGCAAACATCAGGTACAATTACAAATCAGAAAATGTCATCCACACTAAAACGCCACAACCAAATTAATAATTCGGTTAAATATGAAAAACAAAGAAAACACTCAACGAAAAACAAGCGAATAATTTGTATTCAGCATAAAGAAAAAAAAACAACAACAATAAAAACCAGCCATGAAACCGTTTGATATAATTAGTAAGGTTTAGGATCGTAATAATGGTGACGCCACATCACGTGTCATAGGAAGCATTTCATGTGTAAGACCTTAATCCAGATTTCAGCACGAAGCTGAAGACTCCACTTATTAAATGCGTTCATGAAATCATTCACCCAAAACCACCACCGCCACCACAACAACAAGAATAATAGAAAGAAGACAAAAATGGAAAGAAAAGAAAATGAAAGAAAAAGACACGTAAAACATAACGTGGCGAAGAAGGAGTCTCTATTGTCAGAGGTCCCTAATTTTTTCCCCCTAAGTTTTATCCCTATTTAAAGTCTGACAGGTTGAAATTATCCCAACACAAAATTGTGTGTTATGCAAAGCACAAGTGCACAAAATGGAGAACTATTTGTCATTTGCTGCAGAGCTGTTGTTAAAGCATCCAACCGTCACTGGCCGGGGTGAAGATTAGGGTTTGATGAGAGGTACGAGGCTCTGTAACAGGTGTAACATTTTTATATACCTTATTGTAATGACGGGCAGGCATTGACGAGACGCTGTCGGTGGTCCTCACTCTTAGACCCAGCGGAACACCGAAGATATGACAACTGGAAAGAGAGATACGGACGCACAAGCACCAAGGCGGGTATTCACTATTCAGCCGTGTAGACGGAAGCAACGTGAAAGGAAGTGAATTGCTCAAGGATGCAACGTGCCGCCCGGTTCAGGAACTGAACCCACGAGTTTATGATCACGAGCCGAACACGCCACCCACTTGACCCCTTCAACCGAATACGCTACCCACTAGAACCCCTTCAACTGCCACCCACTAACCCCTTCAGTGCTTGTTATGGATTTAGTATTAATGAATTTAGTCTGAAGACCGTTAAAAGGACGGCGAAATGTAAAGAGAATGTGTTCAGTTTAAAGCTTCTACTTTCTGTGGCACACTTATACTAAGGCGGAGGCGCAATGGCCCAGTGGTTAGGGCAGCGGACTCGCGGTCATAGGATCGCGGTTTCGATTCCCAGACCGGGCGTTGTGAGTGTTTATTGAGCGAAAACATCTAAAAGCTCCACGAGGCTCCGGCAGGGGATGGTGGTGATCCCTGCTGTACTCTTTCACCACAACTTTCTCTCACTCTTACTTCCTGTTTCTGTTGTACCTGTATTTCAAAGGGCCGGCCTTGTCACTCTTTGTGTCACGCTGAATATCCCCGAGAACTACGTTAAGGGTGCACGTGTCTGTGGAGTGCTCAGCCACTTACAGGTTAATTTCACGAGCAAGCTGTTCCGTTGATTCGGATCAACCGGAACCCTCATCGTCGTAACCGACGGAGTGCTTCCCTATCCTAAGGCACCAAGGAATAGCGGGCATGAATGTTGGTTAAATGTAGTGACTGAGCAAGTGGAGATAAGTTCAATCTCTGGGAAGTAAAACAACGTATTCTCAGCGGCAGGACAAGTAGGAGAGTATGAGCACGAAATGAGGATAATGTGCTTGAATGAAGAGTTCAGTTCAGAAGTTTTTTGAACGCTCCGGAATATGGCAGGCATCTGGCGCAGGCAAGAAGGATACAACGATATAAATGTTGTGACAACAAAGATGAGGACATTGTTTCGAATATATTAGAAGCTCTACGTTCTGAGTACAAATTCCGACGAGGTCGACTTTGCCTTTCATCCTTTCAGGGTCGATAAGTTAAGTACCAGTTGCGTCCTGGGGTCGATCTAATCGACTGGCCCCTCCCCCAAAATTTAGGGCCTTGAGCCTAGAGTAGAAAAGAATATATTAGCAGCTCCTCCACACACAAAAAAGGAAATTCCATCGACATTGTCAAATGTGCTTCGGCTCACAGAATCATTTCTCGACTTTGGAAATTCGTCTTTTGCAAATGACAGAGACAATGGTAACTTTGTCCATGTGAAGTTCCAACTGAAATACGAACCAATATCCTCCACCTTCCCATTTCGATTGCCGAGCAACGGACTTCGCTACTTTTAATAAACTGATCAAATTTGATAAATATAACAACCATTGGGTTGTCTGGAGTTTTTTTGTGATCAGGAAACGTCTTCTCTCCATCGTTGATCTTAGAATATTTTCTTTTTCTATTAGAGAACGTTTCAACATATTTATCTCTCGAAAGATATTCCTTTATATTAAATCAGTTGATAAATTAGATCAGTTGAGTCCGGTTAAAAACATCAGTTGCTTCCTTGAGCTGAATGGTTGAACTTTCTAGCAAATTCTTCAGTTCACCAACAATATGCAACTCAGCAGCTATTTCCTTTCCTTGACATGGAATGGTGTTGTCAGTGGCAGTAAACTCTTGAGAGTTTCATTGTTTCTCTTTTAGTATACTTCTCGCAAGAATCTCAGCTCCGAACATAATAGCTGCTTTTCCTGCATTATCACACATTTTCTGCTACGCCAACTGCAGAGCGCATTGGCTTTCGTAATAAATAAAATGTTCTATAGAATCCAACCGTTGATATTGGAGAGTACGTCTCAATTCTCGAAATTTCTTCACAGTTGTACCAGCAATCGCACTGTGAACTTTACAAAAGTGACCAAGAAGGCTTTTCGATTTCACATCATCATAAAACAAGAGCTTCCCACACGAAACGCACCCCTTTCTTTGTTTCAAGTCATTGAAGCCACACCTCAGATAATTTTTAACATTCTTCTGATCACGTGCGCTTCACTTCATTTCCTTAGAATCCGTTTTATTCTTGGATGGGTGGGACTGAAGTATTTGATGATACCAACGAGACCTACTTACATAAAAAATTACATTGTTAAATAACATTGCTCATAAAAGTTCAATGAGGCTTACATTACCTCATATCTTTTGCTTTTCCACTTCCGAAAATTCCCTGTCAGCGAGGTTTCGATAACGCTAATGAGATCACAGACCAACAGTCAACCTTACACCGTCGTGATATCGATACTAACTGGATTCTAAATTAATCTCTCTCACCAAGCGCAGCTTGATACAAATACTTCAGTTTCATGTGTTGCTAAATTTATCAGGGTTGATGCAACCGAATCATGTGCAGCGTGACGTTCATACTTATCTCACGTTGCCACATATTCGCGAAACTCACGAATCCACAGCGTGAGAAAAAAAAAGAAATAAAGATAAATTAAGGCAGAGCTACCGATTTACCCACATTCTTTTCTACTCTAGGCACAAGGCTCGAAATTTTTGGGGAGAGGGCAAGTCAATTAGATCGACCCCAGTACGTCGCTGGTTCTTAATTTATCGACTACGAAAGGCTGAAGTCGAAAGGTAAAGTCGACCTCGGCGGAATTTGAACTCAGAACGTAACGGCAGACGAAATACCTATTTCTTTACTACTCACAAGGGGCTAAACACAGAGAGGACAAACAAGGACAGACAAACGGATTAAGTCGATTATATCGAGTCCAGTGCGTAACTGGTACTTAATTTATCGACCCCGAAAGGATGAAAGGCAAAGTCGACCTCGGCGGAATTTGAACTCAAAACGTAATGGCAGACGAAATACCGCTAAGCATTTCGCCCGGCGTGCTAACGAATCTGCCAGCTCACCACCTATCGACTTTGAAGTAGAAAGGTATACTGAAATGCAATACTTTTCCGAATATTGGTAAATCGGGGATTATTATTATTACTAAAAGGAAGGCGGCGAGCTGGCAGAATCGTTAGCATGCCGGGCGAAATGCTTTGTGGTATTTCGTCCGCCGCTGCGTTCTGAGTTCAAATTCCGCCGAGGTCGACTTTGCCTTTCATCCTTTCGGGGTCGATTAAATAAGTACCAGTTACGCACTGGGGTCGATGTAATCGACTTAATCCGTTTGTCTGTCCTTGTTTGTCCTCTCTGTGTTTAGCCCCTTGTGGGTAGTAAAGAAATAGGTATTTCGTCTGTCTTTACGTTCTGAGTTCAAATTCTGCTGAGATTCTGATACAGGGAGTCTGATACAGAGCGTGACAAGGCTGGCCCCTTTGAAATTCAGGTACAACTCATTTTTACCAGCTGAGTGGACTGGAGCAAAGGGAAATAAAGTGCCTTGCTCAAGGCCCCAACACACCACCAGGAATCGAACTCAAGGCATCAGAATCGTGAGCCAAATACCCATACCACTAAGCCGCGCGCCTTCACTTGACAGAGTTATGACTATTCAAATGACGAACAAAGATTTAACCGAAGCAACACTCACACCTCAGGAAACTAACCTTTCTTGTCTCCTCGCCATCCATGCCATCCTCGCCTCAACTCACAACATCGGTTCCAACCACTCTCCGCCCACATTTTATACAAACACTCTACGCAAAAGAATACAGAAAGAAACTACAAACCCACGCATATTACCATCGACCTCAGAAAGCTTTTGACCTCATTCTTGGTTACCTTCTCAACAAACGACACGCCTTTGGTGTGCAAATTACTTTCTTGATCGTCAAACCCGTGTAATAGATATGCGATACAAGGGCGATACACATTATATTGTTCTGTCTTAACACACCTTCCCACACACTTATGCATCTACGCACGTTTGTCACTGATTCACTTACCAAGATAGTACGGTTCGTTCAACTGTGAGCCATGTGATACTTATTATGGACTGGTATGTGATAGCACAGGTCGGCAATTCTGCTTTGACCACAAAAGAGCTACCCCAACCACCACATACAACCCACTAGGCTCAGGAAATCAATCCCCCCCATATTTTCTATTATTTATTTATCAGTGAATCACTTAACACGGTAGGTCTTTTTTGTTCTAATCAAAACACCCGTGATAAACGAGGATAGTTGTATATAGAAGAAATAGCGACGAACATCCTGTCGTAAGTAAAGACATGGTTAGATAATGCATTCATAAAATATATCCCCGGAAGACGAGGGTGTCACGGCTGGAATGTTTTTGATGATTAGCCTGCTTGATGATTATTGACATAAGACTAAACAGTAATAATTCTTTCTAATTTCTGACACAAGGCCAGCAATCTTGAGGTGAGGTCGAAATCACTAACGTCGATTCCAGGGCTCAAACTCAAACGCAAACTTATCGACTTTTACCTTGAGCATATTTGTGTGTGTGTATGTGTGTGTTTGTTTGTGTGTGTATGTGTGTGCGTGTGTTTGTTTGTGTGTGTATGTGTGTGTGTTTGTTTGTGTGTGTATGTGTGTGTGTGTTTGCTTGTGTGTGTATGTGTGTGTGTGTGTTTGTTTGTGTGTGTATGTGTGTGTGTGTTTGTTTGTGTGTGTGTGCGTGTGTGTTTGTATGTGTGTGTGTGCATGTGTGTGTGCCAAAGGAAGTTATTTTATGGCATTCTTTCGTTTGAAGCAGCAAATTTGTCAACTCGGTTACGTGGTCGATCATATGGGATCATATGATACTTCGTTTATTTCCGTAAAAATTTTTTTTATTTCTTTATGCTTTGAAGAGAGCAGAAATTGAAAGAAGAGAAAGTGAAAAGGCGACATTTACCTTGAAGTGAGAGCAGAAAGTGAAAGAGAGGAGAAAGTGAAAGATGTATGCACGTGTATATGAAATGGACATGTGTGTGTGGGTGTGTGCGTGTACGTGAGAGAGAGAGAGAGAGAGAGAGAAAGAAGGACAGACAGACAAACAGACAGAAAGACTGAGCGAGTGAAGG
>NC_043012.1:35759691-35762191 GCF_006345805.1 Octopus sinensis
TTCATTAACACTTATTAATTGCCGCTTTGACATCTGCAGAAGCAGCTGCTGCTACTCCTGCTACTACAACTACCGTCACCCTCACTAATGTTACTACTACTACTACTACCACTATCACCACCACCACCACTACCACCACCATCATCACCGCCGCCGCCACCACCACTTTACCTCTACCACCACCACCACCTTACCTCTACCACCACCACCACCATCACTATAACACCACCATTATCACCACACCAACACTACTACTACCACCAACACCACCACCACCTTCACAACACCAACTTTACTACTACTACTACTTGTAGTAGTAGTATTCCTATACTTAGTGTTGTTACCTGCAGGGAGAGGCATTTGAAACTGCCACCTTCACGTTTGCAACATTTATATCAGCCGTGGGATAAGTCGGACATCGAATGGGAAGAGGTTTATACACACAACTAATATACTTATATTCACAGACACACACATATCTATATACACTGTGAATATACACACGTGTGTGTGTGTATGCGTACACACGTATAATCAGATGTACATTCATATATTTTTACATGTATGCATGTATATTTATGTATATATACATATGTGTGTGTGTACACTCATACATGCATATATATATTATATATATATATATATATATATATATACACACGCATATATATATATGTGTGTGTGTGTGTGTATGTAGGTATCCACCTATCTACATATACACAAGCACATATATGATAGATATATAGTTATATTGATAAGAGCCATATTATTTATTTATGACAAAAAATTAACCAAGTATTAATAACACACACACACCCATATATACACACATGACAACCATAAATATATATGCATGCACATGTATTATATACCCTTTGTGAGATATATATATATATATATGTATATTAATATATATATATATATATATAAAATATTATTTGAGACCAAAACCACTATTTTGCAAAACAAACAAGGAAAGACTTAATCAATACATAACATATATATATATTTATATGTATGTATATATGTACACATATGTATACATATATATGCTTGTGCATGTGTATATATAAATATTATTTATATATATATTATGTATACACGCACACACATACACACACATATATATGTATGTATATATGTATATTTATATATATGTTTGTGCATATATATGCACACACATCTTCACTGCTTTAACGTCCCCTTTTCCATGCTTGCATGGGTCAGATGGAATTTGTTGAGGCAGATTTTCTACGGTTGGATGCTCTTCCTGTCTCTGACCCTCACCTGCTTCTGAACAAGGTAATATCTCCCCATGGCCAGATGTGTTCTTCCCAGAAGACTGGAAAAGGACAGCTTTGCTTGTATAATGATGGTTCTCATTTACAAACATCACATGATGTCTAGACACAGATAGACACAAACACGCACACATATATATGTACATATATATATATGTACATTTACATACACACATAGATATGTATATATATGTATACACACATGCGTGTGCACACACACACACATTCTTTTATTCTTTTATATGTATCAGTCATTTGACTGCAGCCATGCTGGAGCACCACCTTGAAGGATGTTAGTGGAACAAATCGACCCAAGGACTTATTTTTTAAACCTAGTACTTATTATATTGGTTTCTTTTGTCGAACTGCTAAGTAACAGGGACAAAGACTCACTAACGTCAGATGTTGAGCGGTGATGGGGGGGGGGGGCATAAACATAGGCACAAAGACACACACACACATAGATATGTACATATACATACGATGGGCTTCTTTCAGTTTCCGTCTATCCAATCCACTCACAAGGGTTTGGTTGGCATGAGGCTATAGTAGAAGACATTTGCCTAAGGTGCCATGCAGTGGGACTGAACCCAGAACCATGTGGTTGGGAAGCATATTCTTACCACATGGCCATGCCTGTGCATATGTATAAATATATGGTGTGTGTGTGTGTGTAAATATATATGTATGTATATATATATATATATATATATATATGCATGTGTGTGTTATAAATGATGGGCTTTCAGTTTCCATCTACCAAAGCCTTCACACAAGGTACCACACAGTAGAATTGAGCCCAAGAACACAAGGTTACAAAGTGAAGTTGCTAATCAAAAAGCCACACTTGCACCTATACACATGTCATCAACACCAGCATTGTTTTAACGTCCACTTTTCCATTCTTACATGGATCAAATTTATTGATGCAGCTTTTCTTTGGCTGGATGCTCTTCCTGCCACCAACCCTTGTTACCAAGCAACACAATATTTTCCCATGACCAGACATGTTTTCAGTGAATGTTGGAAATGAACGTCAGTCATTTACAACAATCATGTGATAGCAAGACAAGGTGATGCAAAGGCACACATGCTCACACTCACACACACACATACATACATACATGGGGATATAGTAAATGACATTTGCCCATGGTGCCATGCAGTGGGACAGAACCTAGGACCATGAGGTTGAGAAG
>NC_043012.1:35767191-35777191 GCF_006345805.1 Octopus sinensis
TTGCTGTTAGGCTCTGAGTTCCAATTCTACCAAGGTCGACTTTGCCTTTCATCCTTTTGGGGTCGATAAATTAAGTACCAGTTGCATAGTGGGTTCGATCTAATTGACTGGCTTCCTCCCCCAAATTTTCGGGCCTTGTGCCTAGAGTAGAAAAGATTATATTCGGCCATGTGCCTATAATAGAAAGGATAATCAACTTACCCCTTCTCCTACTTGCTGGCTTTGTGTTTTTATAAGAAATTATATTTATTGCCAAAAGCAATCAGTAAAGCAAGGGCAGGGCCCTTACTATCTTGCTGTGAAGGGCATTGTTTGTTTGTTGTGTGGTAAAGAGATATTTGGTGGGTTTGGGGCTGATGGATGAATAAAATTGAAATAAGGTTTGTAATAAGGTTTGTAAGGTGGTGTCAAGTGTGTTTTGAAAGTTGGAGTGTTAATCAGAAATAGGGGACAGTGGAGAGGGGAAAGGCATAGGCTTAAATATTAATTGGTGGACATAGTTGAGAAAATGAAACAAATCTTTTTTTTTGTTTTTGCTTGTGGTGTGTGTATGTGGGGGTGAAGTGTAAGGAAGTGTGTGTGTGTGTGTGTGTGTTGAAGTAACTGAAGGTAATGACATGAGAGAGGGGGAGAGAGAAAATAGAAGGAAAGAAAGAGTGAGAGGTAAGTTCAAAGAGAGAGAAGGGGAGAGAGAGGGGGTGAAAGAGAAGAAGAGAAAGAGAGGGATTAAGTAAGAAAGATGTTCTCAATGTAGGACAAGAAATAGTTGAACCTCTGATGGTGGCTGGGGGGGGGGAGTTTGGAGAGATTGAAAGAAGAGAGAAGAGAGAGAGAGAGAGAGAGAGAAAGCGACTTTGAACGAGAATGACTGTTAAGTCATTGAAGATAAAGAGATGAGACGATGAGGGCAAAGAGTGTGGGTTACATACCCAACAAAAAGATCACCTTCCAGGGTAGAATTTTGACCCAGGGGCTAGCCTGGACTTTGGAGTTGGCGACGAGAGATTTAGTGTCTTATCAGGTGGTAGTATTGGTCACTGTTGTTACTTGTGTTACCAATAGTGGTGGTGGTAGTAGTTGTATTGGTTGTGGTGGCACTGATGGTAGTGTAGGTGGTAGTGTTTGTGGTACTAATGGTAATTGTTAGTGGTTGTATTGGGGGTAGTACAAATGCTGGTGGCGGTGGTGGCAGTTGTTAGTATTGGTATCGATTGTAGTGGTGTTAGTGTTCATAGTATTGGTGGTAGTTGCTAGTGGTGGTGGTTGTAGTGATAGTGATGATAGTTGTGCTAGTGGTATTGTTGGTAGTTGTGGTTGTATTACTAGTAGTGGCAGTTTAGTCCAAGTGATAGCTTTGACAGTGATAGTAATAGTAATAGTAGTAGTAGTAGTAGATGTTGGTGTAGTGTTGGTGGTGGCGGTAGTGGTAGCAGGTGATGTACTTCAACGTAAGCTGTGCGTAATGTTTTTCCGATAAATATTAATAAATCTTTTATAGATATTAAAACCACCACCACCACCACCACCACCATCACCACCACTCTCATCATCGTCATCGTCGTCGTTGTCATCGTCATCATCATCACCACCACCATCATCGTAAACATCATTACCTTTCATAATCATCATCATTGTCATCATCGTCATCATCATAGTCATCATCATAATAATCATCCTTATCATCATAATCATCATCATCATCATCATTATCGTCATCATCATCAACATCATCATCATCATCATCATCACCATCATCATCATATCATCATCATCATCATCATCATCATCATCACATCATCATCATCACATCATCATCATCATATCATCATCATATCATCATCATCATCATCACCATCACCATCATCATCATCATCATCATCATCTCATCATCATCATCATCATCATCATCATCATAATCATCAACATCATCATCATCATAATCATCATCATCATCATCATCATCATCATCATAATCATCATAATCATCATCATCATCATCACCATCACCATCATCATCATCATCATATTCATCATCATCATCATCATCACCATCATCATCATCATCATCATCATCATCATCATAATCATCATCATCATCATCATCATAATCATCAACATCATCATCATCATCATAATCATCATCAACATCATCATCATCATATTCATCATCATATTCATCATCTTTATCATCATCACCACCACCACCATCACTGCCACCACCACCATCACTACCACCACCACCATCCCTACCACCACCACTACCATCACTGCCACCACCACCACCATCGCTGCCACCACCACCACCATCACCACCATCATTATTATTGTTTTAACCTGCCTGCTTCTGCTTTTCCCTTTCCCCCCTTAATGCCTTAGATTACATCCTTGTTCTTCCATACATAATCTTGCCACTTGTCTCATTCTGTGATCCACTCGTTCTGTGAGGCCACACCATCGTGAGTTCTAATCACATCACTTCCCCTACAGCCCAGTCTTTTTCAGTCTTTCCCTGACATGGCCCCTTCAGCCTCCACCGTCTCTCCACACCATTTTTCCCACCATCATGCATTCTCCGTGCTGTAATTATCTTCTACACTCATCATCATGTATGTTAATATAACAACCTAATTAAAGAGAGAGAGAGAGAGCAGGGAAGGGAGCAAGGAAGAGTGAGACAAATAGAGAGAGAAAGAGAGAGAGAGAGAACTGGAGAGGGAGCAAGGAAGTGTGAGACAAATAGAGAGACACATACACACACACACACACATACACATACACACACACACACATACACACACACATACACACACACACATACACACACACACATATGCATACACACACACACACACACAGGGAGAAAATGAGAAAGAGAGAGGGACAGACAGACAGAAAGAAATGAAAATGGTTGTTGATGTTGTTCTGTCATCTCTGATTTGGCAGACTCACGGTTAAAGGCTTTCCAATTATGACCACCCCATCTTTTATACAAACACAGATTGAATAAAATCATATATTTTATGTAAATGTGTCCTCCCATATTTTTAAGCTGAATGCGATTTAAGGAATTTCTGGCTGCTATTTCCAGCAGATCACATACCATCAGGAATCTGCTCCGTTTACTCTCTCTTTTCAAGGTTAATTAAATAAGCACCAATTAAATGCTGAGGGTTAATTATGCTATCTTAAATTGACATTCCTTTGAGTAAATTGATGGTATTGTAATCACAGAGGGAGGGACAATGCCCATAGCTTTTTTAGATCCTCTGAACCTGGTGGATAGCACCGGTGACTGTCCTGCTGGTTGGAGGGCTTTGAGTTGTGTTTTAACTTTTATTTCTTTCAGTCATTGGGCTATGGCCATGCTGGGGCACCACCCCGAGGGGTTTAGTCAAACAAATTGACCTTAGTACTTACTTTTAGGGTCAAGAGCTGGTGTTTTATCATTCTCTTTTGGTGAACTGCTATCTTATGGGGATGTAAACAAACCATCAGCAGTTGTCAAGTAGTGATGAGGAACAAGCATAAAGACACAAAGACACATGCACCCCCCCCCACACACACACTTGCATTTATATATATATATATATATATATATATATATATATAAGTGCAAGAGTGGCTGTGTGGTAAGAAGCTTGCTTCGCAACCATATTGGTTCTGGGTTCAGTCCCACTGCGTGACACCTTGGGCATGTGTCTTCTACTCTAGCCTCGGGCCAACCAAAACCTTGTGAATGTATTTGGTAGACGGAAACTGAAAGAAGCCCATTGTATTTATATATATATATATATGTATATTTGTATATATGTTTATGTGTCTGTGTTTATCCCCCCTACCATCACTTGACAACCGCTGTTGGTGTGTTTATGTCCCCGTAACTTAGCGGCTCAGTAAAAGGTACTGAAAAAATGAGTACTAGGCTTACAAAGAATAAGTCCTGGGGTCGATTTGTTTGACTAAAGGTGATGCTCCAGCATGGCCATAGTCAAAATGACTGAAACAAATAAAAGAATAAAAGAAAAAAAAAACATAGTGACAGGCATGGCTGTGTGGTAAGGAGTTTGCTTCTCAAACACTTGGTTCCAGTTTCAGTCCCACTGCATGGTACCTGATACCTTGAACAAGTGCCTTCTTCCATTGGCCTTGAGCCAACCAAAGTCTTGTGAGTGGAACAGATAGACAGAAACTGAAAGAAGCTCAGTGTGTGTACCACATATATATGTGTGTGTGTGTGTATTTACATACACACATGTGTACACATACACATAGATTGAGAGAGAGAGAGCAGGGAAGGGAGCAAGGAAGAGTGAGACAAATAGAGGGAGAAAGAGAGAGAGAACAGGAGAGGGAGCAAGAAAGAGTGAGACAAATAGAGAGACACATACACACACACACAGGGAGAAAATGAGAAAAGAGAGAGACAGACAGACAAACAGAAAGAAATTAAAATGGTTGTCGATGTTGTGCTGTCATCTCTGATTCGGCAGACTCATGGTTAAAGGCTTTCCAATTATGACCACCCCATATGTACATATGTATGTATCTATATATATCATCATCATTTAACGTCCATCTTCCATGCATGTATGGGTAGGACATTTGACAGGAGCCAGCCAGGTAGAAGACTACCCCAGGCTACTGTGTCTGTTTTGGCAGGGTTTTGCAGCTGGATTCCCTTCCTAACACCAACCATTCTGCAAAGTGGACTCAGTGCTTTTTACTTGGCACTAGCAGAGGTGAGGTTAGCTTTGGCATGATTTTTACAACTGGATGCCCTTCCAAATGCCAACTGTTTTACAGTGGCACCAGCACTGACATGGTCACCAAGTAACTCACAAGACAAGGAATTTTGAGAGGGGCAGGGGCATTTGTAGAGAGGAACTCATGTCAGAGGATGAAAGGTTAGAAGGTCACCAAGAGACAGAGAGGCAGAAACAGGTGTCTTGCTATATATATGTATGTGTGTGTGTGTGTGTGTGTGCACGTGTGTGTTTTTACATCCCTGTAACTTAGTGGTTTGGCAAAAGTGACTGATAAGTTACAGGCTTTTAAAAAGATATACACACACACATGATGGGCTTCCACATAGTTTCCATTTACAAAATCACTTGCAAAGCATTGGTTGGCCTGGGTGTATAGTTAAAAGCACAGCAAATAAAGCAGCAGAAATAAATGGCTGTGGTGGTTTCAGAACAGCTCCAGACTGACCAGACCTATGATCCAAGGCATACCACCCATGACCATACTGTCTTTTTAGAATTATCTAGGATTAGACTGCTATTTCTCTCTCTCTATCTATCTCTCTTTCTCTCGCTCGCTCTCTCCTCTTTCTGCCATTTCCACTGTTACTATAATGACCTCTGTTCCTCGGAGTCGATCAGCCTTGTACCTTCTCTTCTCAGGTATCCCACAATCCACTCATCTCTCCTTTTCTTATCTCCTTCATTGTATCCACCCCACTCCCTGCCAGGACCCGTATTAACTTTTATGCCAAGTCCTTTCCAACCAGGACATCATCCCTCTGGAATTTCCTTCCTTCACATCACTTTCCTGCAAGAATTGACTTGTAACAGTTTCAGTCAGTGTTCTTTGACCATTTTTTAACCTAAAGATCCTTTTGATTTTTATTTTACTCTTGTGGCCCCCTCTTATAAGATATATGATAGAGAAACAATTCTTAACCCTTTCGTGACCAACCCAGCTGTAACCACTTGTGGCTCTATAGTTCAAATGTCTTGTTTCCATAAGTTCTGAATTAAAATCTTCCACCAAACCTTAGTCACAATTTATGTTCCTAACACTAGTTTAATGATAACGAAGTTATTTTACTAAATTCTTTGTTTATATTTAAAATTAATTGAAAGAAATACAGCATTTCAAAATAAATATGGTAATGAAAGGGTTAAGGGTCCTGTGCACCTCAGTTGAGAACCATTGGTTTAAATGGAACATTAATGGTCTCAACTTCAGAGGCTTTGCAAATGCTATAGGCACTGCTCCCTTCCTCTAAGGATCTCCCATGTTAAAAAAAAAAGAAGAAAAAAACCCAAAATTTCAATGGCTGTGTGGTTAAGAAGTTTACTTTGCATTCATGTACTTTTGGGTTCAGTCCCACTGCACGGCACCTTGGGCATATAAGGAAAAGATGGGATGATCACAGTCAGAATGTCTTTCATCATAGGCATGGTGGATCAAGGCTGTTCCCCCGCCCCAAAAGCTAAATGACAACAACAACAACCATAAGTGGTTAGGGATTGGTGAGGTGGAGGTGCATGTGCCGTAACAACAAGTTAAAGTGTTACATGTTTGAGATAGTTGGCTTGTTGGGTGGCTGGCTTACTGAGTAGCTAACTGAATAGTGAGCTGGGTGGCTGGGTGGCCAGCTGAGCAACTGGGTGGTGAGCTGGGTGGCTGGGTGACCAGCTAAATGACTGGATGGTTTGCTGGGGGTCTTGCTGACTAGCCAGGTGGCTAACCAGGTAGCTAGGTTGCTAGCTGAGTGGCTGGGTGGATTGCAGAGTTGCTGGGTGGCTAGCTGGGTGGCTCAGTGGTTAACCAGATGGCTGGGTAACTAGCTAGATTGCTGAGTGGCTGGTTGGCTGGTTGGCTGGTTGGCTTAGGGGCTAACTGGGTGGCTGTGTGGAATATGAATACCGCAGCCTCTTTATCTCATCAACCATCATTCAATTATCTTTTTCAATTAATTTTTGTTTGCTATCTTATTAATTTATTTATTTTTGTTGTTTTTTGTGGTAAGAGCTTTACTTTGCATTTTCGATTTTCCATATCGTTAATAAAGATTACTACTACTACTACTACTACTACTACTACTACTACTACTACTACTACTACTAATGCTGCTGCTGCTGCTATACTACTACTACTACTACTACTAATAATAATAATAATAATAATACTACGACGACGACCACCACCACCACCACTACCACTACTATATCACTATAGCCACAAGCAGACCACAAAAGCACCCCGCCCATCATATCAATTGTTACCACTTCCTGCATCCCAGTACTTCTACCACTACCCTGACTACTTCACCCCTCACCATACTACTACATGCACTCTATCTTCACACCTCTACAATATATCCAACTACACTGTCAAAGCCATAACCACATTACTATATCCATATCCACAACCACTCATAATTAATACACCACTATAACATCGAGCACTCTACTATGGTCACCACCATATTACTATATGTACTACAACATTACTAAAGCCACTACGGCACTACTATAGCTGTTACCACCTTCACTACTGTACACTCAGCTACAGCAATATTTTAGCCACTGCTTCAGGCAGTGAACTGGCAGAATGGTCAGCACACCAGGTAAAGTGCTCTGTGGCACTTTATCCGTCTTTATGTTCTGAGTTCAAATTCTGCCAAGGTCAACTTTACCTTTCATCTTTTCAGGGTCAATAAAGTAAGTACCAGTTGAGCACTGGGGTTGATCTAATTGACTGGCTTCCTCACATGAAATTGCTGGCCTTGTGCCAAAATTTGAAGCCAATATTTTAACCACCTCATGACTATACCGCTCACCATATTTCTATGGTTACTCCGAAGTCACATATCAAAGTAACTGTCTCATCCTTACCATCGTTATCTGCGATCAGAATTGGTTTTGTTATTGTTCAGGTGCTCAGGGTTCTGTTAGGGCCAGAGCTCCAGGTGGTTTGAGACTGGGACAAAGTCATAAACAGAGTGGTCAGTCTCAACCAGAAATGGTCTGAGTAGGAGTTACGAGTTATCCTTGAAAGGACTGAGATGTTGAGCACGTACATCACCCCCATTGCTCCCATCACCTATTACTCCCTGACCACTGTGCTTTTCCCTGGTTTTGATATGACCAGATTGTTGCAGCTGCACCTTTGCATTTTATGGAAGGGATGCAGAAGGTCCATTTACTGCAAACATTTTCTGTTAAGGAGATCTTGGTATGTTGTGGATGATGATGATGCAGAGACCTGCAGCATCTGCCAAGATTCCTGGATGCTGAGCTGGTGTGGATTCTCTTGATCAAGTATGTCTTCTTCTTCACTGCTCACATCTTTGACTGAGCTGCAATCATGGGTCAAATGAAAATGAAGATTAGGGATATGGAATCTGGAATGTCGTATGGTACTCATAATTTCTTATTCATTCAGACAAGTGGTCATCGATTGGTGCAGCAACCTTTACATAATGGAGCAGTGCTTCTCTGACATATTTAGCATCCAAGTATTGTTGACTTGTGGGCTTTTATTGAACAGCTGTTGTCATATCGGACAGATATGGTTTTTAGCTGAATCATCTTGAGAATTGCACTGCTGCCTTGCTTTGGAATGGCAAATAGTTTTTCTTTCTCTTGTGGTTGTAGCAAAAGATGTGGAAGGACATAACTGAAAGAACTGAGGTCATTCACTTTCGTCTCCTGCCTAGTTTTTACTATTTAAGTTATTTTTTCTTTTTCATATGGTATCATTCCTTTTCCATTTTCCTAAATAAAGAGAAACCATTTTTTCCCCCAGTTCCATGCAGTGTATTTTCCTTCTGTTTCTTGATGGAATGTAGCAATAGCTGAGGAATGTCTACTAAGATCAAACCCAGTTTCCCCTCAATTGATGTTTCCACTGTTGCTGAATAGACTAGATCTTCCAGTCTGCCCATTATTCTGGTATTTTGTTTCTCTAGACAGAATTTCATGTAGGACTACCCCACCCCTTACACTCATACTACATGTATTTATTCTTTCATGGAGTTACATGTTCATGTATAACTTGGTCAAGTATCACCATTGATCCATGTTCATTGATTGTTCTCTTCTTATCATTTCTTCATTGATTCTACGAGGTCCTCCTCAATGTTGATTCGAGTTTATCTGTTTTTAATCCGTTTGTTGATCAGTGCATGTGGGGTGGGTGGATGGGTAGTGTGTACTTTTGCTGTGTTTGTGTATTTAGTCAAACTGGGATGGGGTGGAGGAGACTTGTATGGTCTTCATCTTCATCTTGGATTTTCTTTCTTATCTCTGCATCTGTTTCCAATTTCCAAGCAATACCTTGTGGTTCTCTCCTGTTGTGGATTCTGCACTATGTTGACTATGTTTCAAGACCCCTATTCATTACTGTGTGGCAAGTATTGTTGTTTTTCGTTGGTTTGTTGTACATCATCTGTTTTTACATCTATTATGTATAGTCAGTTGTTTTGTTATATCTTAATGTATAATCATTGTATCATTTATCCTTCCCTTGTTTCGGTCATTAGACTGTGGCCATGCTGGAGCACTGGCCTAAAGCATTTTGAGTTGAATGAACTGGCTCCAGTACCTATATTTTTAAAGTCTGGTACTTATTCTATCACTTTCTTTTGCCAACTCACAAAGCTACGAGGATGTAAACACACCAACAATGGTTGTCAGGCAGTACTGGGGGACAAATACAGACACACACACATACACAGAAACTTATATATATATATATATATATATATATATATATATATGACGTGCTCCTTTCAGTTTCTGTCTACCAAATCCACTCACAAGGCTTTGGTCAGCCCAAGACTGTAGTAGAAGACACTTGTTCCATGTGCCACACATTGGGACTGAACCTAGAACCATGTGATTGGGGGTTAAAGCTCTTACCACACAACCATGCCCGTACCTGCGAGTCATTTTATTTTGATTGAGGAGGTTCTAGTTATTGTTTATTAGAAGACTCCTCTTTATATTCATAAGAGAAAGTATAGGGTTGTGAGATCCCTTTAGCTCTGTCCCACCAAAGATTATTCAGTCTCCCTAGTCTGGGTGCCACCAAATGCACCCAGTACATTGTTTAGAGTGGTTGGTGCTCAGAAAGGTATCCAGCCATAGAAACCAAGCCAAATGACTCGTATGTGTATCAGTCTCTGGAAGCAACAGCCTCCAATGAGAAATGGTTTCAACTGTGATGACAACCTGTCCAACCCATGCTGACATGGAGTGCAAAC
>NC_043012.1:35782191-35799691 GCF_006345805.1 Octopus sinensis
TATTTATTGTTTAAGGCGTAAGCATGACTGTGTGGCTAAGAAGCTCGCTTTGCAATGACGGTTTTGGGTTCAATCCCACTGCATGGTATCTTAGACAAACGTCTTTTACTATGCACCAGGCTGACCAATGCCTTGCAAGTGATAGATGGAAATTGCGTGGAAGCCTGTCATGATTGTGCTTGTGTGTGTGTATGTGTGTGTGTGCGTGTGTATCTGTGTTCGTGTTTGTCCTCTCACTGTTTGAAAACTGGTGTTGGTTTGTTTATTTACCTATCACTTAGCAGTTCTGTTAAAGAGACCAATAGAATAAATATTAGACTTCAAAAAAAAAAAAGAAGGAAAAAAAGAAGAAGGAAATCAATGTGTTTGAGTAAACACAGCATGGATGCAGTGCAGAGATTGAAAGAAGAAAGAGGAAAATGTAGTCTTTGATTTACTGCTTGAATAAAAGACAGGATGATCATAGCTGGAGAGCCTTTGATCATAGATCAGCTCAGTCATTGCTAACCTGGGGCTAATAAGTAACAATCTTCAAACAGTTTTTTCTTCAATTAGACATCAAACAATCTTTACCTTTGTAGTTTACAAACCTGTGAGGGACCATCTATGTGGTCATAGGATCTGCATGCTAGACATAGCAGCCAAATCTCTCAAATCTCAACTGCAACATTTTATTTAAAAAATTTAAAAACAAACTCAAAGGACATTTTGAATAATGCCATTTCAGGTTTAGTATTCCTGAATAAAACATAGGATTGTTTATTTCTTTATTGCGACCCCAAAAGGATGACAGGCAAAGTTGACCTCGGCAGAATTTGAACTCATAATGTAACGGCAGACGAAACACCGCTAAGCATTTTGCCCGGCGTGTAAACGATTCTGCCAGCTCGCCACCTTCATAGGATTGTTATGACTATAATGTCTTTGATCTTTGGAAATCTGTAGGATTAGAGCTGACGATAAACAATATCAACCACAACAACAACAACAAACCTGATGTTGTTGGTTTTTGAAAAAATGTTATCAAATTTATCCTACACTTTTTTTCAAAACAGAGTGTAATTTGAAAGAGATTTGGCAACTTTTTCTGGCTTTGTTAACTTCTTAAAGTGGATGATACCTCTCACTTGTAATATCATTGATTATATTCCAGCAGTAAAAGGAAAACTAAAATTGTTTAAAGAATTCTGTCTGTTGATTGTTTCTTTTCCTCTGTGGTAAGAGAGAGAATCTTCTTGCCGGGAATATGTATTTTGTTATTGTTCTTTTCATTAGCGAAGGAAAAAGAATAAAATATATTATTGTTTGGGCATTTATTTGTTGTTCTTAATTTTTATCTTTATATTAATCATAGTGTCCTAAACATTCTCATGTAGCTGCTGTTTCAGTCTATCTGGATTTCATCTGCACAATGTAGTCAGAAAGCTAAGATCTTTAAAATGTTGCATGAAATTAAATTAAATCATTGAATTTATAGAAAGAGAAGGAGGGGCAGAGAAGATATGTAATGAAGTCATTGTTTGTTTGTTTCCCTGTAAGTTAATGGATGGCCTGCCAGTTCCATCACCAGGCTACTCGTGTTTGCCAGCTGAGTGGACTGGAGTGACATGAAGTGAAGGGTTTTGCTCAAGAGCACAATGCATTGCCCGGTCCAGAGATTGAAACAGCAATCTTACAATCATGAGCCCAACACTCTAACCACTAAGCCATGTGCCTCCATTTTGTCACACTGTGTCATGTTAATTATACTTGAGAATTATGTTAAGGATACACATGTCTATGGAGTACTCAGCCACTTGGCATGCTATTTCAATGAATGAGTCATGCAGGCAATTGAACAACTGCATACTCATCTTAAAACTGTTGGGAGAATTCATCACATAATACTATGGGGTTTCTTCACAGCTTCCCTCCATCAAATTCCACTCCTTGGGCATTTGGTCAGCCTGATGCTATATTAGAAGAGACTCAACCAAGGTATCCTGCCATGGGATTGAACCCAGGACCAAATGGTTATGAACCATACTTCTTAAACAATTTGGCATGATTGAGGTCTTGGGACTCGAAGTGTTCAAAGAACAAACATTTTCCCATCTGACCTATTTTCTAGTCTCCTTTCTGATATTCTCTCCCCACCCCACTACATAAAAGCCTCCACCATGAGCATTACCAACCTGTCTTTGACTCTTTGAGTCTCTCTACTCGACCATATTAATTCCAAATGTTGTCATAGATATGTGATGTATTGTGTCCTGATAAATAGTTATGTAATTCTTCATATTGGAGACGACATGCATTTCCTTGAAACATTACAAGACTTTTCCTCTGCTTGTCTCCCCCTTCCTTCCTCCCTTTCCTTCCTTCCTTTTCCTTTTCTCAACAACCACAATTCTGCCAAACGACTGCCAATTCCTGACCCTCTACCATTTTGTGTAGCCTTTCTAACCAGAAAGATGATACAAAACAAAGATTAGACATTCACACACACACACACACACCACTACACACACACAGACACAGACATACACACACGTACACACACACGCACGCATACACAAACAAAGGTGTACGCTCTGAATCAATAGTTATGAAACGATGCTGCAATATTAGCAGAGCCAACTTGTGGTGTTAGTGGCTCTTTCTGGCTGTCAATTAAACGATAATAAACATCAAAAGATTGAGGTGAGGGTCGGTGGCAGGGAGTGGAGAGAGGAATTATCATCGAATCCAAACATAAGGAAGAAGAAACGGTAACGCCTCTCAGTCAATCATTTATTGATGATCTCCAATTGAAAATTTTCTATACTTCTTCTTGTGTATTTACTCATTGATTTCGTATTTATTGTGTAATGTCTGAACAGAGGAACCAAGTTGTGAAAGGCAAAATGTTGGTTTTTATGCTGCTTACCACCTTGATCTACATGAAATGCTTGCCAGGAATAAAAATTGGTAAATCTTAAAAGTCAATGGACCGGTAATTCCTAAAGAGACATAGCCACGGAAACTTGTCAATATTGTGATATTAGAAGACATTTTGGTGCTTACCATTTCAACTATGTGATAATACATTTATGTTTCAGACTATTAGATTGTTTTACACACATAATCATCATCATCATCATCATCATCATATATGTACACTTGCTAACAAAGTTCTACATACAAGAATAAATTCTAAACAATAACATAGCCCCAAATTTAACCAATAAAAATTTCTCCAAGACACCTCTCCATAACAACCAACTCTAAAACCTAATTACCACTCCAATAAAAAAAAACCTAATCAAGGAAGATTTTCACTGAATAGATACTATGCATCGTAGTCTGATGATGGCTTAACTGACAAAACTTCAAAGCTGTTCAAGAATAGTAAATATGTATATATATATATATATACTACTAATATAGGATGAAGTTTTTTTACAGAAAAAAATTTCATCAAGAAAAAGTGGCAGCATATTAAAATACCTTTAAAGGTTAGAATTATAAACAACTTATAAACAAGGGCAAAAGAAAATTATTTCTATGCCAATATGCTGATAACAGACTTTTAAATCGTCAATTTCGACATATCATTATATACCCACTACAGAAATATGCTGTGCTGAAATCGAGGAAAGCAAGCCAACAGAATTTTTTTTTTTTAAAGTTCGTTATTTCTATATTGAATCAATTTCAGAATTAATCTCATAGATTTTTTCCTCGTCAGTAGAAAATACGATAAGAAATAAATGAAATACTTACATGTGCCCAAGGAAAAAAAAAGCCGAAGCAAAAGTCATGAGTACAAAGAAGTACCCCAGATATATTTAAATATAAAATCCTTTGGCCAGCTTCAGCACACGTGTGAACTGTTCTCCACCACAGCTTATAGTGGTTACCAGTCCCTATAGTGTTGGTTTTTATGCTGCTTACCACCTTGATCTACATGAAATGCTTGCCAGGAATAAAAATTGTTTATAAGTTGTTTATAATTTTAACCTTTAAAGGTATTTTAATATGCTGCCACTTTTTCTTGATGAAATTTTTTTGTGTAAAAAAACTTCATCCTATATTAGTAGTAGAGTTATTACTATTTGCTATAGGGGCTGGTAACCACTATAAGCTATGGTGGAGAACAGTTCACACGTGTGCTGAGGCTAACCAAAGGATTTTATATTTAGATATATCTGGGGTACTTATATGTACTCATGACTTTTGCTTCGGCTTTTTTTCCATGGGCGCATGTAAGTATTTCATTTATTTCTATTCGTATTTTCTACTGACGAGGAAAAAATCTATTATGAGATTAATTCTGAAATTGATTCAATATAGAAATAACAAACTTTAAAAAAAAAAAATTCTGTTGGCTAGCTTTCCTCGATTTCAGCACAATCATATTTCTATAGTGAGTATATAATAATATGTGGACATTGATGATTTAAAAGTCTGTTGTCAGCATATTGGCATGGAAATAATTTTCTTTTGCCCTTGTTTTATAAGTTGTTTATAATTTTAACCTTTAAAGGTAATTTAATATGCTGCCACTTTTTCTTGATGAAATTTTTTTCTGTAAAAAAACTTCATCCTATATTAGTAGTATATATATATATATATATATATATATATACACACATGTACATACATAGCTCATACTAACAAGCATGTATTGTGACTTGAAGTTTCATGTGAAATTAATAATTTACACTCATCAGAGGTGCACTTTATGGATCTGAGTAAAACTCAACTCTAAAGACAACTGAGCTTTACATTTTTTTAAAAAATAATACAGAAAACTTTGGGAGAAATTTGGTTGCTATTTTTAGCTGGTTAAGTGTCACACCTACTCATCGTTTATACTGTTGTGGCACTTAATCTATAGCTAAGGCATGATGATGATGATCATCATCATCATCATCCTCATCAACAACATCTTCCCTTGACATCTGTCTTTCATGCTCATATGGGTTGGATGCTTTGACAGGATCCTATAAGTCAGAGGACTTGCCATGCTCCAGCTGAGCCACATGCACCCAGCATGGTCTAGCTGTGTTTGTGGTAAATAGACACAACCGGAAGTGAAGTGATGAGCTACTGAATTCTACATAACACTAGACGCAGATGTATTGGTCTGCACCGTCAGCAGTGGGAGTACTGTGTAGCTGACGAGTGTTTTCTTCATTTTTAATGAGCTAAATTTAATCGGTTTGCTATCTTGTTAATTACCATAAAGTTGGAAGCTTTCATTGGCGCCATAATGAAAATGCTTACGGTTCATATTTACAGGAAAGACATGCTAGAACTCTATCACACCATCACACCGTCACACCTTCCTGGTGAATTCTGTTGCCATGTGAATGTTCTCTGCACATTTAACAAGAGGAAGAAGAACACAAAGTGGCAGAGTAAGGAATGGGTGGCAGAACGATACGTGAGGAAGTATAATGATGCTTGATGTTATACGTGAAAGTGAAACTAGGAGACGTACATGTTTTGAGGAAATCAACGAAAATAAACAACAACAACAAAACAGAAAGGTAGGGTGGAGGTTGAGGTGGGGGGAGTAAAGTTTATCTCCAATAATTTTGAATTTGGCATTTAGCTAATCCCTTTAATGTTTTTGATATGTTTTAAATAATTAATGATGCCTGGAAAATTCGTTGTATAACAAATAATTAGTTATTATTTGCCAACCTGTTTTCATTTCCTCGGTTTTGTTGCTAGAAAAATTTTCAGTTTAAAAGATTAATGAACGGAATGAAGAGAGCTGTGACTTACATAATAGCAAAGACTCGTTAGTTTGATGAAGTTAGCCTCAAAACTCATTCTCTCGTCTTCGTTCAACAGAGAAATAATCAATGACTGTATATTTTAAACTGTTTTTTTCTCCCCTTTTCTTTGCATTTCATCTACTTTCCTCCTCTCCTCCGTCCCCCCCCCACATTTTGCAATCAATCTATGTTTCTCGTGACCTGACTGCCTCATTATATATACACATACTGACAAGCACATATATATACTGGAGTTCATTATACACCCACAAACCCATACGGCACACAGCTTGTTATACGCCCACAAACATGTATACAGCACATGTGTAGAGCTTATGAAAATGTTAATGCAAACACAGGAGAAAGTTGCAGACATCGATTGTACCGTTCGCTGCCACCACCGCCACCACCACCACCACCACCACTGCCACCACCACCGCCACTGCCACTGCTGTCGTTGCCATACACCACTGATACTAATACTACCATCGTGACCACTTACCATTGTGATGTGCTGAGCATTGTGATTGTAACTGCTCACCATCAACACTAGCACGACTACCACCATGACCATGCTATCACTCTTAGAAACACATGCATCGCCACCACCACCACCATCGCCACCACCACCACTATTGCTGCCACACCACCACCACCACTATCGCCCCCACAATCGTCACCTCCACCACTATCGCCACCACCACCACCATTCATCCTTTTCATAACTGTCACTACTGTCCTCACCACCGTCACCATCACCATCATCATCATCAATATTATCACCAACACCACCATGACCAGCATCAACAACCTCCCCACACACACAAACACCACCACCAATTGCCACAGCCACCATTGCTATCACTTAAACACTCATCACCATCACTGCTACCACCACCAGTATCCTGACCGCCGTCACCATCACACCATCATCACTATTGCATCCATCCCCTCCACCACCATCACTATCACTCTCACACTCATCATCATCATCATCATCATCTAACACATGACCACCACCACTGCCACCACCACTACCATCACCACCAACAGCACCACTGCCACCACAACTATCACCACCACAGCCACCATCATTACCACCACCACAGCCATCACTGCCACTACCACCACCACTAACACCACCACCACTACCACCACCACTACCATCACCACCACCAGTCATCACTATCACCACCACTACCACCAGCACCACGGCCACCATCACATCACCACCACAATCACAACCACCACCACCACAATCATCGGCACCAGTGACACTACCACCACCACTACCACCATCAATACCTCAAGTCCACTGTGCCTATCACCAAAACCACTACTGCCATGCCAACACCGTTTACCTTAATCACCCTGCCCACCACCACCACCACCACCACCACCACCACTACAATTAAAACTGATTGCATTGCTAGAAGTCATTGGTGGATCTTCCAAGATATAATAGACTTGAACAACAATTTGGACAGACAAAGGAACTTATATACACTCACAGTGTTTATAAACACACTGTGGGTGCAGATACACACACATATACATACACATGCACACATACATACCCACATATATGCATCTATCTATCTATCTATCTCTATATATATAATCTTTTATTCTTTTACTTGTCTCAGTCATTTGACTGTGGCCATGCTGGAACACTGCCTTTAGTTGAAAAAATCGACACTAGGACTTTTTCTTTGTAAACTTAGTTCTTATTCTATAGGTCTCTTTTGCCAAATCACTAAGTGACAGGGACATAAACACACCAACATCGGTTGTCAAGCAATGGTGGGGGACAAACACAGACATACAAATACATAGATACATACACACACACACACATATACACGACAGGCTTCTCTCAGTTTCCGTCTACCGAATCCACTCAAGGCTTTGGTTGGCCCAATGCTATAGTAGAAGACATTTGCCCAATGTACCACACAGTGGGACTGAACCCGGAGCCATGTAGTTGGGAAGTGAGCTTCTTACCACACAGCCATGCTTGTGCCTATGAATATATATATATATATATATATAGTCTGAGATTTTACATATGCTTTTCCGCAGTGGCACTGGTTGGCTGAGACTTTTGTGTCTTTGTTTATAGTGAATGTTGGCAACCGGAAGAGCATCTGGCTGTAGAAAATCTGCTTCAATGAATTCCATCTGAGTGGCCCATGCAAGCATTGAATAGTGGATGTTAGAATGGTGATGATTTTGATGATGATGATGTGTATGTGTGTGAGTGTGAGTGTGTGTGTGTGTATGTGTGCTTATATGTATGTGTTTCTTTATATTTTGCATTGTACAAAAGTTGTAATCTAAGAGAAGTGTTATTGCCAATTCTTCTATCAACAAATCATCTGCTTACTTGAAAAAGTAAGGTTTTGCGACAAGAAGGGCACCTGGCTGTAAAACAGGACCCATGCTAATGATACTGGATAATATAATGAGAGATAAATTGTTGGAAAAGAGAGGATGATCATGCCTGGATTGCCTTTGATTACACATAAGCTTGGCCAGGGATGTTTTGGTACTAAACAACAATATGACAATGAATGAAAATGTATAAATCTATAGGGTTTCTTGTAGTTTTCAGTAGGAAATCTTTTCCATCTGTGTGTATGTGTGTGCATGTGTCTGTGTGTATGTATGTAGGTGCATACGTACCTACATACGTTTATACCTATGTACTTCTCTTTCTCTTTTTAATTTCAGAGTATATTTTGACCGGTCACTCACTGACTTGGTAGTAAGGTTGTGAAGGAAAGTCTCTTGTTTTGTTCATCATCCTTTAAATTTTAGGAAAGCTTGTACATTTTTATAGTCCTCAATATCATGATCCTCTGTAGTGTATGAATTAAGGATTTGCATTCTCTCCCCAAGATCCCAAGTTCAGCCATACTTTGCTCCAGACAGGTCGGTATGTATCCTGTTGCTCCAATAATTATAGGAATGAAGCTGAAAGTGTATCTTGGGTCCTGGATTTGCAAACACTTTATCAATGATCCATAAATGTCCTCTTTCTCTTCTATTTTCCTAACCACATTGGTGTCCAGAGAGCAGCTGATTTCCGCAACAGTACATATCTTTTCTTTGTAATCCCACCACAATAATATCTAACCAGTTGTTCCAGTTAACCTGGTGGCTGTTTTAATTTCTAAGTTTCACCAATATTCTTTTGACCAATCAGTCTCAATATTTATATATGATGTATAGATGAGTGTATGTTATTATGTATGTGTGTATATGTACACAGCCAGTGGGTAGATTTTATTTGTTGCCCAGTTTAATACCATTAGCCGGAATTAATTAACTAGAAACTCTCTCAGCAGCATTGATTGAAGTAAAGCCGTGCACAATTATATTTAACACACTCTTGTACACCCTGACATGGACAGACCTTTGCTGCAGAAACTGTCTTGGGAGAGAAATTCTTCTAATAGATAATATGTGTGTGAAAAATACATCATGCTGGGTTATGAATGGCATCATTAGATTGTACTATTTTACGTTTCTGCATTGTTACGCTTCATCTGCTACAGACATTGAATCCATCATTTACAGCCCCATAAGAATTCTGTTCTTGTATTTAATCCTTTAGCTTTCAGATAATTCCGTCAAATATTTATTTATTCACATTGTTTTAAATTAACCATTCATTAACTCACAGCTTTGAGATTTCAATTATGTGATTGCTTATTTTTAGAATGACATTGTAGGGTAGGTGTGAGAGGCTGGATCTGGCTGGTTTGAACATAAAACAGCTGGAATATTTGGGCATGATATGACCAATTTAAACGCTAAAGGGTTAGACTGCTAATAGTAGATTTGCTGATGTGTGCAAAGCTTATCAAGCTAGAATTAATTAACTAGAGGCATACTAAGTAGCAATGATTAAACAGGTGTTTACTCACAAATTTGAAAAGACTTCATTGTAGAAATTGTTGTTGTTGTTGTTGTTGTTGTTGTTGTTGTTGTTCTTGTTGTTCTTGTTCTTCTTGTTCTTCTTCTTCTTCTTCATCATCCTCGTCATCGTCATCATCATCTCCATGAGTCTTGCCATCATCATCATCATCTCCATCATCAGCACTGTTGTTCTCATCATCATCACTATCATCATCCCCTTCACCACCACTAACAACAACAATACCACCATCATTTTTACCACCAGAACCACCACCGTCACTCCCACCACCACAGTAGTTCTTATCATTGTTGTTATTGTTATTATTATCATCTTTATTTTGGTGTGTTACATGTGATTTCTACATCGCAGCATGTGTTAGAAAGTTCTAGAACACGCCATATTTGCATGCGTCTTCATCTATTAGACTAAATGTCATGATATAATTTGATAAAACCAATAAAACAATGATAGATAGAAACCAAGACAGAGATCTTAACCGTTGCATCAATCATCAACAGAGAGAGATGCCAATTAATGTATTATTCACGAAACAATTCCACAATGGTCTTTGGAAACGGTAAAACTTTTATCCTTATTTACTTTCATATTTGTTTTTATATTATAATGGTGAAAAATAGCAATGGCGGTGGTCACAGGTTTCCAATGGACTAATCACTGATTCACAGCATTTCTGACAGTGAGAGCGATAAGGGAGTGGTTGTTACGTGCTGCAGAACAAATATCATAGAACAATTGTTTCTTTCTTTTTCGTTTGTTTTCTTGAAAGATTCACACACACACACACAGACACACACACACACACACACACACACAGACACACATGCACACACATGCACACATACACACACACACATGCACACACATGCACAGATGCACACACAGACACAGTCATATACATACATAGACACATGCATACATACATGTGCACACATTCATATACATATGCATGAGTGGTAATATATTTACTCCCTAACCACCTGGTTTCGAGTTCAGTTTGAATGCTTGGCACCTTGGCAAGTGTCTTTTGCTACTGCCCCAGGTCAACCAAAGCCTTGTGAGTGGATTTGGTTGAGAGACGCCCATCATACATCCATCCATACATACATACATACATACATTCATACGTACGTACGTACATACACACACATATACATATGTATATATAAGGAGCACTCCATCAGTTACAATGATGAGAGTCCCAACTGATATAATCAACAAAACAGCTTGCTTGTGAAATTAAGTTGCAAGTGGCTGAGGACACCTGTACCCTTAATGTAGTTCTCAGGAAGGTTCAGTGTGACACAGAATGTGACGAGGCTGGCCCTTTTGAATTACAGGTACTACTCAATTTTGCCAGTGGACTGGAGCAACGTGAAATAATGTGTCTTGCTCAAGGTCACAATGTGTGCCAGGAATTGAACTCACGACATTGCGATCATGAGCGGAATGCCCTAACCACTAAGCCACATGCCTATATATATATATCTAAAGCACCACCTTTAGCCAAAGAAATTGATCCCAGGACTTATTCTTTGTAAGCCTAATACTTATTCTATTAGTCCCTTTTGCTGAACTGCTAAGTTCAACAACAACATCAATTATCAAGTGATGGTGATGGTGGGGGGCAAGGGCTTGTTTTCAGTTTCCATGTACCAAATCCACTCACAAGGCTTTGGTCAGCCCAAGGCTATAGTAGAAGACACTTGCCCAAGGTGCCATGCAATGGGACTGAACCCAGAACTATGTGGTTGGGAAGCAAGCTTCTTACCATACAGCCACACCTAAACCTATATATATCATTATTGCCATCATTAAATGTCCATTTTCCATGCTGGCATGGGTTGGACAGTTCACCGAGAGCTGGGAAGCTAGAGAGCTACACCAGGCTTCATTTGTCTGTTTTGACATGGTCTCTATGGTTGGATGCCCTTCCTAATGCCACACACGTATTCACATATACACACACACATATATGTGTCTGGTGCTGGTACCATGTAAAAGCACCTGTGCTGGAGTCATGTAAACAAAGGAACCTGTGCAGGTGTCGCATAAAAGCTCCAGTGCCGGTGCCATGTAAAAGCACCCATGTTGGTGCCAAGTAATAGCATCCATGCTGGAGCCATGTTAAAGCACCCAGTATGCTCTGTAAAGTGGTTGGGGTTAGGAAGGGCATAGGAACCGTGCCAAAACTGATAAATGGAGTCTGGGTAGCTCTCCAGCTGGCCTACTCCTTTCAACCCATGCCAGCATGGAGAATGGATGTTAAAAGATGATGATGACGATGATGATGATATGCTTAGCAACAGTGTCATTTTATCTATGTCCCCATGACTCAGCAATTCAGCAAATGAAACTGATATATTATGTTCCAGACTTAAAATAAACACTGTGGATCAGTTTGTTTGACTAAACCTACAGAACAGTGCTCCAGCATGATCACAATCCAAGGAAAAGAATATAAGAGATATTTGATAGGCTTCTACACAGTTTCCATTTGTCAAATTCCAGTCGTAAAATATTGGTTGACTCAAGGCCATTGTAGAAGACACATGCCCAAATACTGGCACCTGGTGGGATCGAGTCTGGAAGCTTGTAATTGTGAAGAAAATTTCTTCATCACACACCCACCTTATAGGATCTGCCCAAACTAAATTTGATCACGAAGACAAATTGTTGAGAGGAAGGAAAGCAATTAATTAAGAATTATTCATTGTAAATATTGGAAAAGCAATAAATTAGAAACACAATTATCTGCACGGCACCTTGGGCAAGTCTTCTACTCTAGCCCCCTTACCAACCAATAGTTTACGAGTAAATTTGATTGCCAGAAACTGTATGGAAGCCTGTTATGTGTGTGTGTGTGTTTGTAAAGAATGTGTATATATGTGTGTGTGTAAATATTTTTTTTGTAAATATTGCAAAAACAATAAATTTGAAGCACTCTTGTAATTATTGGATTAGCCAAATCTATAGATCACCGATTCTTTTGCTTCTTAGGCGCATCTTTCTTAGTTCCGAATCCAGTTCCCCCAAAGTTCATTTTACCTTTTATCCACCTGGGAGAGATAAAACAAAATATCAGTGAAATACTGGGGGTAAATTCCACCTTTCCACCTTTGTGATGTTTGTGGCTTGGCACTGATTTAAGAAACAAAATTTTGCAAGTTTCAATTAAAAGAGGAAAGGGAGAGTGGGGAGTGGAGACACACCATAGGGTGAGCCGGAATTATCATCATCATCATCATCATCATCCAGTGTTTTAAACCTGGGTTTTGTCCCCGTTAATGGGGTGGCCAGATCTACCTCAATGCCATAGCAACTGAGGTAGGCAGGTGCAGTCTACCCCAACCTTTGGGCTAGCTGGTGTCCATCCTCTTTGTTATCACGAGGCTTTTTTGGAGTTGGTTTTTCTACGTGGCGCATGCCCTTGCTTACCCCGAACCTCAGTTTCTAGACATGAGTAGTCACAAGACCAAGGCCTCTACCGAAGTTTTTAAGAAATCGGGTGGAAAACTAGCTCAGGAAATCAGGGACACTACTCCCTAAGACCCCTTTCAGAGCCCCCCCCCCGCCTCACTTATTTGTTATTTTTCTTAATATATTTATTTTATTTCTTAACATTTATTGTTATCGTATTCTTTTTCTTTTATTCTTTAACTTGTTTCAGTCATTTGACTGCGGCCATGCTGGAGCACCACCATTAGTCGAGCAAATCAATCCCAGGACTTATTCTTTGTAAGCTTAGTACTTATTCTAGCGGTCTCTTTTGCCGAACCGCTAAGTTACGAGAACGCAAACACACCAGCATCGGTTGTCAAACGATGTTGGGGGGACAAACATAGACATACAAACACACACACATATATATATATATATACATACGACGGGCTTCTTTAAGTTTCTGTCTACCAAATCCACTCACAAGGCTTTGGTTGGCCTGAGGCTATAGTAGAAGACACTTGCCCAAGATGCCACGCAGTAGGACTGAACCCGGAACCATGAGGTTGGTAAGCAAGCTACTTACCACACAGCCACTCCTACGCCTTTTTTTTTTTGTTTTAATTTCACAATCCAATTTGCATATCTCTTACCTACCACTTTTTTTTCCTTTTAAATTTGTCTTTCTAATGTCATTTTAACAGTCCACTCTTGTAGCATATAAAATAAATTATTATTATTTTTATTTTATTAAGGTAGTGAGCTGCTGGCATTATTAACACACCAGGTGAAATGCTTAGTGGTATTTCGTATTACATGTTCTGGGTTCAAATTCTGCCAAGGTCGACTTTGCCTTTCATCCTTTCGGGGTCGGTAAATTAAGTACCAGTTAAGCACTGGAGTCAATGTAATCAATTTATTTCCTCCCCCAAAATTTCAGGCCTTGTACCTATAGTAGAAAGGATTATTATTATTAATATTATTATTATTCTGATGGCAAGTTGACAGAATCATTACAGTACCGGACAAAATGCTACCAAGTGTTTTCTCTATCTTTGTGTTCTGAGTTCAAATTATGCTGAGGGACATTGCCTGTCATCCTTTTGGGGGTCAATAAAATAAGTTCCATTTGAGCACCAGGGTCAATGCAATCAACTTACCTCACTACCTACCGAAATTGCAGGCCTTGTGCCAAAATCTGAAACCATCATCATCATCATCGTTATCGTCATCGTCATCGTCGTCGTCGTCATCATCATCAGTATTAATATTATTAAATTGTCGAGTTTGCAGGAATGCTAGTGTATTGGCCAAAATGTTTAGATGCATTTGTTCCAACTCTCAGCATTCTGAGTTCCAATTCTGCTGAGGTCAACTTTATTTTACATCTTTTCAGAATTGATAAAATAGAGCACTAATCGAGTACCCCTTAAAATTGCTGGCCTTGTGCCGAAATTTGAAGCCATTATTATCATTATTATTAATGAAGGCTGACCAGTGGCTAAACAACAACCACACCATCTGTCCAACTATGTTTAAAGCATTACCACCTATCTATCCTTTAATGTATTTTATTTGACCAGAAGCTAGTCCCCAGCTTATTTACCTTACAGGAAATATTTCTTAGTTTCTCCTATAATTAATCAATATAGGAAAGATGGAGGGGGGATTTATTGATTTTTTTTTCTCTTGTCTGTAGACCACACCTAGTGAAACCTCTTTGTCTTCACCATAACTCAAGATCTACTGAAACTAAGCTGTCTATTCTTAGCAGATTACTACTTCATTCATCAGCCTCAACACACACACACACATGTATAAATTTATATATACATGTGTGTGTGTATATATATTTATATATATATATATATATATATATATATATATATATACATATATATGTATGTATATATATATGTATCTATTTAGGTGTGTATATGTATATTTACATGTGTTTATAATATGTGTGTGTGTGTGTGTGGGTGTGTATTATAGTATGTGTATTATAAGATATATATGTATGTATGCTTTTGAGTATAAATCATAAGTCGTTTTATTAATAGAGTGTTATTTACTAAGTGGGAGTACACCACATACGATACGATACGTTAGAGAGAGGAAAGAGGGGTGTGTATAACATATAAAATTGGCCATATATCATGGGATGATGTTTTATATATATATCTAATCAGGGTGTATATATCATGCTGTGATCTTTATAGATCTAGCGGGGCAGGGGTGTACTTTCGGTATTGTTGTTTTCTGTTACTCAAACATCAATTTCGGTGAAACAATAAACAAAGCATTTTCAATGACAATCAAACGTGTTAATAAATTATGTATAAATTGTGATATTCATAGTGAGAATATAAAAGCGTATTGATAATAATGATAATGATAATAATAGTAATAATAATAATAATGAATAATAATAATAATAATAATAATGATAATGATAATGATAATAATAATAAAAATAATAATAATAATAATAATAATAATAATAATAATAAAAATAATAATAGTAATAATGATAATGATAATGATAATAATGATAATGATAATAAAATTGATGTGTACATTTTACAGTGTATTTGTTTGAAAGTCATCATCATCATCATCATCATCATCATCATCATCATCATCATCATCATCATCATCATTATCATTATTATTGTTATTATTATTATTATTCAGTAGTCTTATTTTCATTATGTGCTTTCACTGCACTACCGAGTGCAGCTCTGTGTGCCTTGGGTACGTGCTGTGCTTTGTTGTAGTGTTGCTATTTTCACTGTATTGAAAGTATTTTACGCAGGATGCATGCAGTGCCTAATGGTGCTATTTTCTGTATGTTATATTTATTCGTAAGTCCTGGTGTTTCTCTTATGTATTTGTCTGTATGTTTTTTTAATTATATTGTCATCTGTTGGGATTGATACATCAATTAGAAGACATTTTTTTTATGATCTCTGACAACTATATCTGGTCTATTAGCCTTGATCTTTCTATTTCTGTGTTTTGGCATATCCCAGAGTATAATTGCTTTGTCATTTTCTGACATCTTTCCTGAGGTGTGCCTATGCCATCTTTTTTCTGTTATCATTCCATAGCGTTGGCATAGCTTCCAATGTATATAGCTCCCAATTCTGTCATGTCTGAGTATATTCCTTTTTAGCTGGGGCTGGGCAGTCAGAGACAATACGATTTATTGTTTCTTCCCCATCACCACATATTCTGCAGTTACTTATTGTATTTATCTTAAGTTTCAACACATTTGGTTCATCACAACAACTATACACAGGGAAATATTGTATTTTGTTGATTTTTGTGAGGCCCACCTGACTGGCTCCTGTGCCGGTGGCTTATTAAAAGCACCCACTACACTCTCAGAGTGATTGGCATTAGGAAGGGCATCTAGCTGTAGAAACCTTGCCCGATCAGTTTGGAGCCTGGTGCAACCTTTTGCCAGTCCTCAGTCGAACTGTCCAACCCATGATAGCATGGAAAGCAGACGTTAAACAATGATGATGATGATGATGATGATGATGTTCATAGCATATCAATGGTTGTTAATGAATACCCCCACCCAAACCCTACTTGTTCACATGTGTCAGGTTTCTGTTTAATTATTTGGTGACTCTGGCTGTTGTATTCTTAGGGAATAACTTAAAGGGCATTTAAAACATTTGGTCTTTTCTGCCCCCTTTATTCTGTGAAGTAGAATGAGTATCATATTATACCAACTTTAGGGAATTTGTTTCCCTTGGAATGAGCATTGAAGAGTTTGGTAAATTCGTCCAATATAATAGCTTTTACTGCATTTCTTTAAAAACATCAGGTGTGTTGTTTTGTCTCAAGGCTTTAAGTCTCTTCAGTTGTTTAACTATGAGTTCTACTAAATAATCATCGTCATTATCATCATCATCATCATCATCATCATCACCGTCATTGTCGTCATCATCATTATCATCATAGTCACCATCATCATCACTAACATCATCATCATCATCATCATCGTTGTCATTGTCATCATCATTACTATCACCATTGTCATCATCATCATCATCATTGTTGCCATCATTGTCGTCATCATCATCATCATCATCATTGTCATTATCATCAGTCACCATCATCGTCATCACCATTATCATCATCAACAGCATCATTATCATCATCGTTGTCGTTGTTGTCATCATCATCGTCATCATCATCATCATCATCATCATCATTGTCAACATTTGTCTTCCATACTGACATGGATGCGACTGAGACGTATTGTTTAATTTCTAGAACTTGTAACCTCAATTACTGTGTGATACCGCCTTCTGTTACTGGAATCGAACTCCTTTGGCAGAACTCCAGG
>NC_043012.1:35804691-35859691 GCF_006345805.1 Octopus sinensis
AATTTTCTCAAAATCTCACATCTAATCATTGTTTGCAAACCTTGTGTCACATATTCAGTGTTGAGGGTTAATGGTTATGGCTAAGGTCAGGGTGAGGTTTTGGGGGCAGGGTTATAGTTACCGACTGACAGTGTCGCATTCTCTGGGGGGATTATTAGCATCGTTATTGGCAGAATTGTTTGAACATCAGAGAAAATGCCTTGTGACATTTGTTCTTGCTCCGAGTTCAAATCCTATCAAGGTCAAGCCTTGCCATTCAGTTTTTTTTTTTTGTTGATTTTTTTTGAGTGTCAATAAAATAAAGTACCAGTTAAGCATGAGACTGAACGGCATCTACAAACACCCTCCCCTCAAAATAGCTGGCCTTGTAACCTACATCAGAAACCATTAGCATATAACACTGTTTCATTATATTTATATCAGTGATTGAAAAACTGCTGTTGTTGTTGTTGTTGAGACCCATGATCAAAGTCAATCCAGACATGATCATCTCATCTTTCAGTGGTGGTGGGATGACTATCTAGGGTTGTATTATTCTAATAATCTACTCCCTTTCATTAAGATGGTTGTGTGTGATTTGAAAAAGAGTAAGAGAAAGATTTTGCTACTATTTCTAGCAGATGAAGCAACCACATAGAAACACAATCCTAATGGAGAATTAACGAATTAATGTGTAATTGATGCATAATTAAGGAATTAATGAATTATGAGTTATATGTCAAACATGTCTCTAGGCCTAAATAAACATCTTTCCCTCGTCAGCTTATCACCATGAAATTGTACGAAGTAGATTAAGTGAAACCTATCTTCTGGGATGACATGACAAACTACTGTAGGCAACATTCTCAGATATGTAATTGCCTGTCAAAGAGTGGCGGCACATTGAAGTAGGTGGAGGAGCTCAGGTTGTGCCTCTTCATAAGTGTTTCAGTTGTTTTGACCAACAGAACCTCCTACTTAACTCTACATAGGTATTTCAAATTTTTGCCACAAGGGCAGCTTGGGGGAAATGGGGATAAAGCGATTACTTTGACCCCAGTGTTCAACTGGTACTTATTTTATTGACCCCAAAAGGATGAAGGGCACAGTCAACCTCAGCAGAATTTGAACTCAGAACGTAGCAGCAGACGAAATACTGCTCAGCGTTTCACCAGGTGTGCTAATGATTCTACCAGCTCACCACCTTATTTAATTCTATATAATAACAGTTGATATAAATGTGCATTATTTGGTTGGCTTATTTCTCCAGTCATGCTTCACATTGTGTAGAGAGAAGGAGAGAGAGAGAGAGAGAGAGAGAGAGAGAGAGAGAGAGAGAGTAAAAAAGAGATATAGAGGGAGTTGACATAAGAAGTTGAAGTTGAGAAAGAAACCTTGAAATTGAATGCCCCCCCCCCATTCTCACACACGTACGCACACATATTTTTCACTTACACACTTCATAACTTCAGTTTAATTAGAAGGATAAACTTGTCAAACATTTGGTTGAGGGAGGTAAAAAGCAACAGGTTTACATAGCCACGTCTGTATGTGTAACTGCATGCACACACACCACACACACACACACACACACACCACACATGTATGCACGTTATCATCCTGATCTTTCAATGTCTGTTTTCCATGCTGGCATAGGTTGGATGGTTTGACCTGAGCTGGCAAGCTGCACCAGGTTCTAGTTTGATTTGACTTGGTCCCTGTAGCTTGGTCAATAAAATGCGTCAAGATTTGGATTCAGTGTAATCAACTAATCCCCTCCCCTCAAAATTGTTAGCCTTGTGCCTAAATCAGAAACCATTATAATACAGTGGTTGAGTATTCCAAAGTCAAGTACTAGTTAGACAAGAAAATAGGTTTTCTATTTTAAGAATTCTTTCAAAGACCAATAACTATTGCAACAACAACAACAACAACAAACAACAATAATAACTACAACAACAACAACATCAGCAGCAGCAGTTGAAGCTGCAGCCATACAACTGCAAGATAACCGTTTGTGTCTCCATATGTTTGGCAGTCAGACTGTGCAGACTGTGCAATGTTGTGCAGGTCTGTGCTGCTGGCTGCATGTGTGGCTGTGAGACCAGACCTAACGTCTCTCATTTCAACACTTTGTGCGGTGTGAGAGATGCATCAGTGATCACAGAATGATCAAAGCCGAATCATTCCACAGAATAAACTCATTTAACCAATTCTTTCTGCAATCATTTGTTTTCCTGCAAGCAGGAATGTTCTGGAAGGTGCACAGGTGGGGTAAGAGGAACAGGAGGACTAAGTTAAAAGCCACACACACCACACACACACACACCACACTCACACACACGCATACACACACACATACACACATGCACATTCACACACATTCACTCACATTCACTCACATGCACACACACATGCATACACTCTCACATTCATACACATACTCACACACACACATGCACACACACGCACACACATGCATGCACACACACACTCATACACACACATATACACATGCACTCATACACACACATACATGCACACACCCTCACATTCACATACATACACACACATGCACACACACACTCACACACATACATGCGTGTACTCACACACACATGTATGAGGATGGTGAGGGAATAATAATTGGTCAACATATAGGACCACTGAACCATCTCACAACAACAGCCAACCAAATGTTTTGTTTAGAATTCCAATTTCTAACACTTTTGGAAGAAGATGAGTTACAGTGGCTCTCCAGTTAGAGTGTTGGATTGGCTATATGGAGCATTTACTGGGTTCCACACCAAACTTCTTAACGTACAGATGAGTTCTGTTAGTATGTTCAGGTTGTCCATACAACACTGCTGTGTTGGTTTCTGTTACATATAGCTATACATACATACATACATACACACATACATACATACATACATACATACACACATACATACATACATACACACATACATACACCATACATACATATATATATATATATATATATATATAATATATATATATATATATACATATATGTATAGTTAATCCAAACATGAAAACACAAAGAGAAAACACAACAACGCGAGGACGTGGAACAAGTATAGTATTATTGGACGCTCAGGAAAGAAAGAAAGAAGGAGAGTTTATATATATAAATGTATATATATTTTTTTCAATGTGTACAAATAACAAGGAAAAATTAAATAAATAGTTACCAGTGTAGCAAAAATTCACATAAGTACCAAGGATATTACAGCCTAGTTATAAAGGTAGAAATTCCAGGGTTAAGTGAAATGTATTTATATAACATAGATAAATTAAGAAATGGAGTCAAATGTAGGTGTTATTCAAATCTTTATACTTCCAACATATGTTTCAGAAAAAAGCATTGAGATTATTCTGGAGGGAATAAAAATGATGTAAAACAATGCAATCATTGTTTCAGTATTATTTCTAAATCTCTCAAAGAGAGACATACAAAAACATTTCTTTCTTTAAAGAAAAATTTAATTGCCAACATAATATGGCTGTCCTGTAAGGGACATTGTTACTGTTTATTAGCCCCAAGAAACATCCTTTCTAGCTGGCTATACAACACATTATCAGTGTCCTTATATTTTTGAACTGGGAATTCAGCATCCCTGCCCCAGCACAAAACAACATCTGTGGACTGGTTTCAGGGTTATTGCTCTTTATCAACACAGAGTAGATGCTTGGCTAGATGGCATTCAAACATAGATTTCAATATGACACACAGCTACTGATCTATAAATAGAAACAGTATTATTTCTAAATCTCTCAGAAACTTTACTATATATATATATAATATATATATATATATATATATTATATATATATATATATATATATATATATATATATATATATATATATATAAAAGTTTCTTTGTTTATTGCATAAGCAGTAGTCAGAATTTCTCAGGTTTAGGAGAATTTTCATATAGGTTCAGCAATTTAATTTTCAATTATATTCTGCCATAGATCAATGCACATCAGTCTTTAAAACATACCAATGTATCAGTCGTTAAAATATTAACGAATATTAAAAACTCATGAATGCACAAATATATAATAATCTAATACACATATATAAATAGATGAATGTAAAATAGGTAGAACAGCATTGTAAAAATTGTTAAGAATAAAAGTATGACCTTACAAAAAGGTGAATAAAGTAAAGTCTTCCAAAGAGTGAATAAAAGAACATTGTAGCATTGAGGTCTCTCTCTCTCTCTCTCTCTCTCACCCTCCCTCCCACTCTCTCTCTCTCTCTCTATATATATATCATCATCATCATCATCATTTAACATCCGCTTTCCATGCTAGCATGGGTTGGACGGTTCAACTGGGGTCTGGGGAGCCCGAAAGCTGCACCAGTCCAGTCAGATCTGGCAGTATATATATATATATATATATATATAGATATATGAATTTTTTGTGTAAAGAGATAAAAAAACCAAGGCTGTATAGATATTAGAGCATTTATAAATAGAAGGTCTTACAGCTGTTTCTAGAATATTAATTAATAATAATATCCCTTCATCAGAGACGGTGTGAGAGGAAAAGTTAAGTCATAGTTAGTTTGGTCTGTCTATAGCACTTATTCAACACTTTGGGTCTCAATGACACCATTATCTCTTATATATATATATACATGTATGTATGTATGTATATGATGTGGCAATGCTTCAACAAGTAAAAGCTCTCAATCAGCTGAGAGAGTAAAAATAATCTTAAAAAGAAGAATCACAAATCTTGTAAATACAGCTACCCAGGGTTTCCTGGTTGAAATAATAATTTATTCTGCCATTTATCAAGCTGAAAACAAGACTGTTTATCAGTTGTCGGTTGAGCAGATAACGTTTAAACAAGAGAGGCTTGTAAAGAAGAAAGCAAAAGGGAAAAACCTCATTCCTTGTCTTTGTGTATTCATTGTGTTTAAAATATGTTCAGTGTGTATATATATGTACACACATACATATATGTTTGTATGTATATGTGTATTTACATACATACATACATACATACATACATACATACATACATACATATATATATACATACACACACATATATGTGTATGTATGTGTGTGTGTATGCCTACATGTATGTATGTATACAGATTTCCAGTATTGAGTACTCTCTTTCCTTTTTATTTACACTCAAATGCTTACATATGTATACATACACACACACTCATGTACTTACACACATATGTGTGAATGTGCACACATATGCCTCTGTGTATGTGTGTACAAGTACACATGTGTGTGTGTGTGTATGTACATATGCAAGGAACACTTTACGTTTAAGAAGTGCTTCAACTGTTATTGTTGGCTGTTATCGTGTAGTGGTTAGGATTAAGATTAAGCCTAAAAGATAATGTTTAATCCCTCCTTAAATATTGCCCTGAACCCACTTTCAAAACAAACAAATTTAAAGCCCAAATAATAATGAAGATAATCATGATAATAATAAGGATGGTGATGATGATGATGACGATGATGATGATGATGATGATGATGGTGATGATTATAATAATAATATCTAATGTTTGAATTATAAAATAACAATTTGATGATGAGGGTCTCATTTGATATTGTGAGTGTGTATATAACTTGGCAGGGGTATATATTAGGTGTGTATACCATGGTGGTACACTATTGTATGTACAATCTTTTATTCTTTCACTTGTTTCAGTCATTTGACTGCAGCCATGCTGGAGCATTGCCTTGAACAGTTTTTAGTTGAACAAATCAACCCCTGCCCTCCACAGGACTTAATTTTTGAGCCTAGTACTTACTCTATTAGTCTCTTTTGCCAAACCGCCAAGTTACAAGGGAGGGATGTGAACACACCAGCACCAGTTATCAAGCAGTGATGGGGAGGAGGGGAACAGATGTAGACACAAAGACACACACATGGATACATACACACTCACATACACACATACATACATGCATACATACATACATACTTATGTATGTATGTACGTACGTATGTATGTATATATGTATGTACAACAGGCTTCTTTCAGTTTCCATCTACCAAATTGACTCACAAGGCTTCAATTGGCCTGAGGCTATAGTTGAAGACACTTGCCCAAGCTGCCATACAGTGGGACTGAACCTGGAACCATCTTGTTGGTAAACAAGCTACTTACCACACAGCCATGCCTGCAACTTGTGTATAGTTGTCGTAAGAGCTACTTAACTTTAGAAACTGTTATGTCCCTTGTAGCCTCTTAGGGTACCATACCAGTAATACTTGTGGATGACATTCATTCATCTGTTAGTGTCCGTTTTACCATGTTAATAAATTTCTCGACAAAGATTTATTTGTGGTGGGATTTTTGATTGGACGCTCTTCCTGTCACCAACCCTTATCTTTTTCTCAAGTGAACGATGTCTTTATTCCACAGGTCTTTGTAAGGAGCACTCATAAAGGTCAACAAAGAGTATCCCCATTAGCAATCAGTACTACTTTGAGCATAGAATATATAAGTCTGGATGTATACACAATATGTGTGCACACACACACGTGCACACACACACACACCCACACACATACCTATACATATATACGCATCAGAGTCCGATGAAAGGTGCATAATCAAAACTTCAAAGTAACTATCATTCCTTGTAAAATTATATTAAATACATACACACACATATATGTATGCATGTATGTATGTGTGTATGTATGTACATACATGTGTGCGTACATACATGGAAAGCAGACATTAACGACGACGATGATGATGATGATGATATATATATATGTATATATATAGGCTGAAACAGCTGTAAGAAGTAATTTTTAAGTTAAGTTAAGTTAATTTCTGGATTTCAATAATTTATAATATGACTTTTAAAATCTGTATTTGTATTATTATTATCTTATCTATTGATTTATATAATATTCTTGTATGCTTTTGATGTTCTCATTTGTAAAATGAATAAATAATCCAACATTATAATATCCATATGTTGATGAATAAACTGAATTGGTTTCTCCATTTTCTTATTTGTATCATATATATATATATAGGTTAGTTGAGTTAGAGGGTAAAATAACCGTCTAAGGGATAGAAGTATCCTTTATTCTACGGTATGGGTATATTACCTATGTTTAACCATGGGCATACATATGCAGGCATATTATGCTCATAAGTTATAGGTGAAGACAAGAGTAAACATGGGTTTATCAAGAATCAAAATTTAAAGAAGACAGAAAATGGAGAAATATCGATGAACAACAATTTACTTACATCAATTATTATTATAAATAATGATTGAATGAATAAATAATAACTGATGTAAGTCAATTGTTGTTCATCAATATTTCTCCATTTTCTGTTTTCTTTATATATATATATATATGTTTGAATTGTAAAATAACAATTTGATGAAGAGGGTCTCATTTGATATTGTGATATTGTGAGTGTGTATCTATAAAATGAGTACCAGTTGAACACTGGGGGTCAATGTAATTCACTCATCCCCTTCTGCAAAATTTGAAACCATTATTATTTTTTTTTTTATTAATTAGTGTTCTCAATCAAGATGAACACTTTTCATTATCTCATACTGAACTGCAAACTTATTTCGCCCAAACTTTGGTGATATATCATCATCATCATCATAATTATCATTATCATCATTATCATCGTCATCATCATCATCATCATCATTTAACATCCATCTTCCACACTGTGTTGGGTCGGACAGTTTGATAAGGAACTGGCAAGCCAGAGAGCTGCACCTGGCTCCAGTTGTCTGTTTTGGTATGGTTTCTACAGCTGGATGCCCTTCCTAACACCAACCACTTTACACAGTGTAAAGGGCGCTCATTATACAACACCAGCACAAGTGCTTTTCCTGTGGTGTGAAGTACATTGCGGAAAATAACAAATTTACAGATTCAGAAATTTCAAAACTTTTAAGAGAAGATATCATAGAACTGAGAAATTCACCATGGCATTGCTACAAGTTTTGATTTTATTGGTAATTCCAGTAAGAGAAAGGCTTTTAGTAGATTTCTCTCAGACTATTAACTGTTTTATAGAGCTTGAAGCTTACCCAGTTCACTGTATAGATCAATAGATCAATAATATTTCCAAATATATAAATATTATAGCAGAATTGACCTCGGTAACACTTTATTATCAAGTTGGTATCTGTGGAAAGACCATAACAGAGCTTTGCAGGCAGCTGGGGGTCTGTTTCAATTTAGTTGCGATTCTATAGACATCAGGAATGGTCTATCAGTGTTTCAGTAGGTCATCAATGATTTTTATCAACAAAAATATTCTAGAAAGGTCATCATCATCATCATAACAACCACTACTACCATCACCACCACCACCACCATCACCACCCACACCACCACCACTACTACCACCACCATATATCACAAAAATGCAGTTGCTTTTGCTTTTGCTACCATCATCATCATCGTTGTCATCATCATTTTAATGTCTACTTTTCCATGTTTGCATGGGTCAGACAGGGTGTCCGTGAAGCAAATTTTCTATGGCTGGATGCTCTTCCTGTCACCAACACTCTCCTGTTTCTAAGCAAGGCAGTATTTTCCACTTGTCCTGACATGTTTGCAACAGAGATTTGCAAACAAAAAGCAACGCTAATTCCAATTTCAGTGATGTTTGACAGCAATCAGTGTATGATATCAAGACTAAGAGACAGAACCATACACACTTCCATGCACCCACTTGCCCCTTCTCTGCTTATATCTGAGTAGTCATGTAGTGGTTCTACAGCAAGAAACCCATTCTGATCTGGCTCCTTCTCCTATACTCTTAACCCTAATCACCTGATGAAGATGCCCATTTTGGGGTTCATAATCTTGCAAGTAGCATAGTGGCCTCACTAGTGCAGGTAGCATGTGAAAATGCATCTACTACGTGGTACAAAGTTATCAGTATTAGGAGGGACATCTAGTGACATAAATCATGCCAAAGCAGATCCCGGGGCATCAGGGGCTCGTTGGATTTTGCCAAACCATCCAACCAATGCCAACAAGGGACATGGACATTAAATGATGATGACAATGGTAATTATTATACATACATACATACATACATACATACATAAATATATGCATGCATACATATGTACATATACATACATGCATACATGAATATAACCCCAGCCATGAAAAGTGGTTGGTATTAAGAAGAGCATCTATGCCAAAACAGACCTTGCTGGTGCTGGTGCTATATAAATTGCTCTGCTTATTCTCTTGAAGGGCTTCTGCCAATTCAACGTTCTCTGCATAGTTTCTTCCAAACATGCTATGGTTTACCTACTTTGTGACATACGTAATTCAAAATTCAAATCACAAGTGGAACCTGTAGAACTTGTGAGGCTAACTGAAATCAGGTTTTTAAATGGCAGGAAAGATATGGTTTCTGCAAGAATGTAAAGCCAGTCCAAAATGATAAGCAGACAAGCTGAAAATCATAAGATAGATTAAACCCACTTTTTATGTATTAGAACACTCATACATCATCATCATCATCATCACCACCACCATCATCATCATCATCATCATCATCATCATCACTATTTAACATCCACTTTCAATGTTGGTATAGGTTAGATGATTTGACAGGAGCTGGCAAGTCAGAGAGTTGCACCTGGCTCCAATTGTTTTGGCATGGTTTCTATGACTGAATGCCCTTCCTAATGTCAACCACTTAGCAGAATCTACTGGGTGCTTTTTACATGGTGGCAGCACCAGTGCTTTATATGTGACACCAGTACAGGTGCTTTTTACATGAATTCAGCACAGGTGCCATTTATGTGGTACCAACACGAATGCTTAGTACATGGTACCAGAATCGATGTTTAATAGCCCTAACCAATTGTGAAGACTTCAAAGTGTGAATGGCTTCATAGATTAACCAAAATTTATAAACCAGACAAGTTTAAATTGATAAATCCTATTTTCAATAGAATTTATAATGACTATTTTTCAATTAGTTGTGTAATATCAAGTTTGTAATTAATGACTAATCTGAACATGTTTAATATTGTAATTGCTTAGATCAAAAAATAAACAGCGAATAGATTTAATATCTTAATGTATTTGATAAACAAGGGTAAAAGTATTTTAAAAAATGTGTATTAATATACACACATAGTAATAATTTATTAAATTGGTGGTGGGGGGGGTTGCATGATGTGATAAAAACTGGCTTGTCTGAAAAAAGGCAAAAAAGAAGCCTGTTATGTTCCTTACATCTTCTATCGGTACCATACCAGCAACAGCTGATGCTGATGTTGATATATGCTTGTCTCTTTTAAATGGATTATAGGATTATATCTGGAACTGGCTATATCATGACATATATATCTTAGGCAGACTTGTTTTTGTGTTTATTATAAAAGGGACTTTATTGTGTGTGTGTGTGCATGTGTGTGTGTGTCTATAAGAAAAGGAGATACATTGAATGTGGTATATGTAAGACATGGAGAAATCTGAATTGAGTGTGAATACACGAAGGAGCTTTAATGAGCAAACACACACATACATGCACACACACCTGTGTGTGTGTGTGTGTTCATTCATTGATTAGTACTAAATTTAGCAAGAGATAAATATCTCTACTGGTGTTATACACGGACTACTTCAAGTTTCATGCTTGGATAGTGGGCTTGCATGGCATACTGGATACAATATGGCAATCATTCAGGCTCAAATAACATGGTTAGTCAATGTCAGTTACCAGATTATACATTATACAAGCTCATTCAATTACTATACTATCCAAATATGAAACTTGAAGTAGCTCAGGTATACCTGCTGTATTCATTAAAAGAGACCGCTCTTCTCTTGCTGATGTTATTGTTGTAAAACCCTACATGAAAACCCTACTTGATGCTCCTTCCTACCACGCACACTCCTGTTCAGAGAATATTCTTTTTCATGAAGATATTATCAACATGTTACATAGCATGCCCCAGCTGGGTCTCTATAAATAATAACCATGAGAAAATTCTCAAGATAAAAACAAGACAGAAGCCCATAGAATGGATTGTGATTGCAATTCTAAAGGTACAGCTTTGTCACACTGTGTTATGATGATCCTGCCTGTGAATTACATTAAGGGAAATCTTGTCTGATGGATATTCAGCCACTTACATTGGTAGTTTGGTTGATTGACCAACAGAACACACAAGTCTGAAAATTCTGACCCACACCCATTAAGCCTTTAGTATCTAAACCAATTGTATCTAACCCAAATATTCTACTTCCTTATTTTCAAACTGGCTGGATCTGGCCTCTCACACCTACCCTGCAATGTCATTCTAAAAATTAAACAATTCCATCTTTGGAATTTTTAAGCTACAAATTAATGCATAAAGAATTTTTTTTTTAAATGAGAATAAATAAGCATTACGTTTCGGCAAAGTAATCTGAACACTAAAGGATTAGAATAGGGTGTGATTTGAGATAGACCTGGTTGTTATTTCTAGCTAGTTGTGTGACCACATAGATACTCACACATTGGGAGCATTGTTGCTGCTGCTGCTGCTGTTGTTGTTGTTGTTGCAGTGGTGGTGGTGTGAAAATATGCACATGTTATTCTGCAGTGCAGAGGCTGGCAAAGTGCATTTGTCATTTCCCTGCATCGTCTCAGATGATGTGTTTGGGGGGATAACAATGTCACTGCAGTTGCTGTTGTTGTTCTTGTTGTTGTTGTTGTTTAGCCACAGGTCAGTCTTGATCAAGCAGACCTATGATAAATGGCAATCCACCCATGACCATCCTGTCTTTTATCCTATACACTCAGAAATCAGCCACACATTATCCAACTTGCCCTGTTCAAAGACAGCAAGGTGTGACTTTTAGGGAGATTTGGTTGCTACTTCTTGCAGGTTGCATGACCACATAGAGACTATCTTGTTGGTTCATGCTGTTGTTGTTGTTGTTGTTGTTGTTGTTGTTGTTGTTTGTGTAGGGTTCTTTGTTTATGTTTTTATTGGGACTAAATGGAGGGGTGGTGTATGGGGAGGAGTGGTGTTATACTATAACACTGGTGGTGGTGATGGTGGGGGAGGTTTGACTCTACATGCAGTGACAGGAACTGTGTGGATTGCAGTTAATGAGGTTATTGATGCTGCTATAAAGATGGTGGAGGTGGAGGTGATAGTGGTGGTGGGTGTGTCATAAGTGATGGTGAGATTTATACGGTGGTGGTGGTGGTGGTGGTGGTGGTGGTGGTGGTGGTGGTGGGTTTGATGGTGTTGGTGTTGTGGTTGTAGCATGGTTGAGGTGTTGGTGGTGTTATAGCAGAGGCGGTAGTTGTGGTTGTAGTGGTGGTACTTGTTCTGGTATTGGTGGTTGTAGTTGCAGCTGGAAGGGATGTTACGGTGGTGGTAATGTGGTAGTGGTGGTGGTGGCAGTAATTGTAGCGGTTGTAAAGATGGTAATGATGGTTGTATTGTTTGATGGTGATGGTGGTGGTGGTGGTGATTGTGGGTGGTGGGGATAAGGATAATGAGGGTGGTGGTGGTGGTGGTGGCAGTAATGTTTACTTGTGGCAGTGATGGTGCTGGGTGAATGAACTGTCGTAGTTGTAGTAGTAGTAGTAGTAGTAGTAGTCGTCGTCGTCGATGTCGAAAGAGAGCGGGAAAAAGAGAGAGAGAGAAAGAGAGAGAGAGAGAGAGAGAGAGAGAGAGAGGTGTAAAGCTTGAAAGGTAGTGTGTTATATCAAACAGCAGAGTTTCTCCACTTACCACTGGAAATCAATGATTCGAGAAGAAAGCTTCAGTTTCATGTCAGACTTGCTTGACACCTCTCATTGATAACATGAGCCAATAAAAATACTACAGCCTCCCTCCTCCAAGTGGTCTCCAGATCTGCTAGAAATAGCAGCCAAATCTCCACCAAATCAAACAATCTGCTGTCTAAAATAAGGATGTGACAACACACGATAATGTGGACCTACATATTGTTAAATGGTGGCATTGCCACTGTTGGAATGTCTGTGATTCTGGCTCTGTTTGATCAGGGACAACCTGGGGTTAAACATCATCATTATTATGTTTATTGATAGGTATTAGATGAACACTAACCTTAATACTTGGTGGGAAAATCAATAAATGTACTTGTAGTTCCTTATATAATATTATGTCATTAGTTTTAGGGGATTTTTGACTGTTGGTGATAGCAAGAGAGGGGAGGGCATTAGTTGGGACTAGAGTGAAGACTCCAGCTTTATATTTGTTAATCTCACTGAGCCTATAATCTCTATGCTATATATATATAATTCACCAAAAATTAATTTGCAAAGGTGTCATTAATTCTATTATTATCCAATGTAACTATTTAAAAAATGATAATAACAGAATCAGTGACACAGGTGATAGCAGGCCAAAAATAGCATTAAATAGCCGAGGGATTAAAATAAATCAAAGGACATACTAAGTATGTCTACCTGCTTGAAATAACAGTCAAAACCCTTATTAAATCGCCAAAAATACACTGATGAAAACTACAGAAATCAAACAAAGGCAAAATCAGGTTAAGACAATCTACTAACATACATTTAAGTATCTGGACTCACGTGGACCGGTTTCTGCCCTGGCAAAATAAGCCTTAGCTTCTTCAGCACTCGTTACCATGATTAGAGATTCCCAACCCATCGTTTTGAAGTCTGTGCTGCAACTGATTCGTTTCGCGCCGAAGTCACGGCAGCCACCTGTGTAAAATAATCTTGATACAATTTACGAGAAAAATAATTCACCAAAAATTAATTTGCAAAGGTGTCATTAATTCTTTTATTATCCAGTGTAACTATTTTTAAAATGATAACAGAATCAATGACACAGGCGATAGCAGGCCAAAAAAATATATATATATATACGTGTGTGTGTGTGTGTTTGTGTGTACATATGTGTATGTGTTCATGTATATATGTATGTGTATATATATGTGTGTGTATACATATGAATGTATTTGTGTGTGTGTATATATGTAAGTAGAAAAATGCACTTTTATATTCAGACAAGTGTTCTCAAGCTTGGTTGTTAAAATTTATATTTATGTGTGTATGTATGTATGTATGTATGTGTGTATATATGTATGTGTGTATGTATGTATGTGTATATGTATGTATGTATATCTGTGTGTATATGTATGTCTGTATGTATGCATGCATATATGTATGCATGCATGTTTCATACACACATACACATGTAAACCTAAATACTATAAACGCATACATGGCAAACCTAACTATTTCTCCATAGATTGAAAGAAACCATGAACCGCCATTCTTGATTTTCAAATCTTATTGGTGTCTACATTATTGACCAATCCCAGAGAAATATGCAGCCAATGTTTATATATAGAGAAGGCGGCAAGCCAGCAGAATCGTTAGCACGCCAGGTGAAATGCTTAGAGGTATTTTGTCTGCTACTGTGTTCTGAGTTCAAATTCCACCGAGGTTGACTTTGCCTTTCATCCTTTCGGGGTCGATTAAATAAGTACCAGTTATGCACTGGGGTTGATGTAATTGACTTAGTCCCTTTGTCTGTCCTTGTTTGTCCCCTCTATGTTTAGCCCCTTGTAGGCAATAAAGAATTAAATGTTTGTATATATATGTGTGTGTGTATGCATGTGTGTGTGTGTGTATGTGTGCATGTGTATGTGTGTATATAAAGATACATAATGCAAGTACGTTTAAAATCCAAGCTGTGTCCTCTAGAAGTTCATCTGCTTATTGCAGTATTCTAATTTTGTTTGCAGACATCAAATTTATGTGGAATATGCATAAGAGTTGAAAATTCTGGGAATATTATTTTGGCAAAGTAATTATATATCAAAACTAGAGATTGGAAAAATGGCAAATGAATAATTCTAAAATTAATTTTAGTACTATTTGGTAAATAATGCCAAAAGAGAAAATTCCAATCTCCTGTTCTGATATTTGTCTGTTTGTCTCTCTCTCTCTCTCTCTCTCTCTCTCTCTCTCTCTCTCTCTTTATATATGTATGTATGTATATATATATATCATCGTCAGTCATCATCACCATCATCATCAGCACCACCACTATCATCATCATCATCGCCATCATCATTATCACTATTATCATCATCATCATCCCCATCATCATCATCCCCATCATCATCATCACCCTCATCATCACCACCACCACCATCATCATCATTGCCATCACGATCATCACCATCATCACCACCACGGTCAACATCAGCAAAAAACTGAAGGCTTTGTGGCATTTTCTTGTCTTTTTCTCTGTCATAAACACTTCAAACATCAATGTTTGAGATTCATTTGAAACATCTAAGCAACCTGTAGCCTTGTTATTCATAAATTGTGATATAATTAATTAATATATATATATTCATATACATATACATATATATATATATTAAAATATTCATAAATTCTGTTTATAGAAGTATTATTGATTTTTACACATCTGCCATTAACATCACCAGTAGCAACCCCAAAGTGACCCACCCTTACTAATTATTAACTCCCACAACACTAAAATCAACAACCCATATGTGACCCCTCCCTAGATATTTACATTTCTACAACTAACACTGTCAGCATGTGGCCTAATGGTTAAAGTGCTAAATTCACAATCATTACATCATGGGTTCAGATCTCAGGCTACACAGCACACTGTGTCCTTGAGCAGGTTACTTCATTTCATATTGCTCAAGTACACTCAGCTGAGAAAGAATATCATTAACATCTTCGGGTTAACCCTGCTATGGACCAGTGTCCTGTCCATGGGTCTGTCTAATCCCAAACACCTTGAAAATCTGCATGAGCTCTGGTCTCATATGCCCTGTAGGCTTTGAGGCCCATCATTGAACATCACCAGCAACAAGCACAAAGTGACCAACCCCACCAAAGTTTTACACAGGTGTGGTCATTACCACCACCACTGCCACTGCAATCACCACCAATAACAGCAACGTGCCCCACTCCCAGCTTTTACACTCCCAATTCATAACTAATAACAGCTGCCATATTTTACACCTCTCTGAGTGTTACCAATGACAACAATAACAAGTGTTCCACCATCCGCCCTCCTCCACCAATTTTCGGTATTTCTGTTACTAAGAAAAAACAATGCCTGACTAATTCTTACATATCTACCACATTGACTATTGTTACCACCACCTCTCTACCATTGTGACCACCACCACCACCAAAAGCAAGAATCACAGCAACAGCCGTTCAAGAATTTGGACCTTGAGATCTCCATTTCCAGTGACTTCGAGGGCCACCTTCCAGTGGTGTTGGGCATCAACAAAGAGCCCTCGACTACAACAAGACAAGTTTTTTTTTCCAAGGTCTGGGGTCTCCTGCTCCTAAAGCCCTAGACCATCACCTAATCACCCTTACCCGTCTTGTTGCTTAACAACAGCAACAGCAACAACAAACATCCTGTCATCTACAATTATTTTATCTCTACCACTATGACCACTATCAGTACAACTACCACCACCACTACCACCACCACCACCACCACCACCACCACCCAGTTCTGTTCCTTTCTCGTGAATAATTCACCAAATTCTCACTGGTTTGTCACAGCATAACAAACTGCAAAAATTAACACTATGATAATAACACCTCTGTAACACTGTTGCATCACCACTGTCACTACATCATGACAGCATTGTTACATGTAACATCACTGTAACACAACTCTAGTTCTACTGTAACACAACAGTGACAGTGATGTTACATGAGGAGGTATCTATGACAACCAGTGATGGTGCTTCTTATAGAACACCACAAGGGAGACTTTAGGCGGTTGCTGGGGCTGTTAGATATGGTAGCCAAATTAACCTCAAGTCATGTCTTACTACCTTTCATAATAAAAAGGATACCTGAGACAATGTGATGCTGGACATGCACAAAAGACAGGATGGTCATGGCTGAAATGCTTTTGATCATGGTGAGTTTGCTGGACCACGGCTGACATGAAGCACAATACCACCACCACCACCAACAACAACAACTACAACAACAATATCAACACCAAGTTTGCTGCGTGGTATGACAACTTGTGCTGCAAGTCGTATTCACCCAAACACAGTCAATACACCAATGAAGCATGACAGCAATACGCATCCACATCAACCGACACCATGCATAGTCACAACCACACACACACACCACCGCCGCCGCCACCACCACCACCACTACCACCACTCTACACACCATTGTCCTCCACAATCACATGGTCAACTCACTGGTTACACTCCTTTCTATGTGTATTATTATTCGCAGAATTATCGACAAGCTTTCCATTCTTAACCCCCACTCTCTTTATCTCCCTCCCACCTCTCACCTGCTCCTTCTCTCTCTCTTTCTTTCTCCTGCCCCGCCCCCTCTCTCTCTCTTTCTCTCCGTTTTTCTCTCTCTCCCCCTCTCTCTCTTTCCGATATTAATAGCAAGAACCACTTTCTCCATAATATTTGGCCAATAATAACGTGTCCGGCTTTTAGCTTGGCTTTTAGTTAGCTACAACCATCTATTATCTGTATGTGTATGCATCGTGTGTGGGTGTGTGTGTATGTGCATACATGCATGTACATACATATATGTGTGTGTGTGTGTATTACATTATATTGTATTATATGTTACACACACACACACATAGATGCATTTATGCATACATACACTCCTCCCACACACCCATGTGTGTGTGTGTGTGTGTGTGTGAATAGGAAGATAGATAGATAGGTTGGTAAATATGTAGCTAGCTAGATAGATAGATAGATAGATAGATAGATAGATAGATAGACAGACAGACAGACAGACAGACAGACAGACAGACAGACAGACAGACAGACAGACAGACAGACAGACAGACAGACAGATATAGTCCTTAGAACTTCACCAAGCTTTCAATTGTACCATTTCCTTCCCTCAAGAATTTGAGGTGTGAAGAATTATTAACAAGCCTTTTTGAAACATTCCAGTAAAAACTCTCTTGAAACACCTCAAACCTGATGTCTCACCTGGAACAGCCTCATGATGGTCAGATTTCCCACATATTCAGGACACACTGGACATCTAGAGTGTCCTGAATCAGAACCTGTGGTAATTTGTTCACTGGTCATAAGCTACTCATCTTTACTTGTAATTTATTGGTTTCAGTTGCTTGACTCTGGCCATGCTGGAGCAGGCAGTCAGATGTCTCTGGAGTGGGATGAATCAGAACCTGTAACCATTTGTTCATTGGTCATAAGCTACTCATCTATACCTAATCTTTTACTGATTTCACTTGGTGGATTGTGGCCATGCTGGGTCACTGGTTTCCAAAATATTTTCAATTATTGATAATATTTTATTGACTTTGAATGTATTCAAGCTAAGGCAAGTGAACTCAGTCCAGATTCGATCTCAGTATGTGAAGGCATGTAAACAAACACCACATGGTGTTTTGCCTGATGCTCTACCGATTCTGCCATCCCTTCAACACCCACTGCTCTCAGTTGATACCCCCTAGACTGATTGTGGATTGTCAGATCTTTGGTGAGATTTGATCATTTTTCTGTAAGGAGAGCAGACTTGCAGTAACAGTGACTTCTGAAGTTCCTCTTTTTACAGAATTGCAACAGATGTGGCATTAATATGCCACAAACATTCTGCTTTCAACAAGACAAGACAAAGAAACCCTCCATACAACAAAAGCTTCCATGGAGGTCATTAGAGAAATATTTACCTTCAAAGTAGGAGCAGACATGGCTGTGTGGTTAAGAAGTTTGCTTCCTAACCATATGGTTTCAGGTTCAGTTCCACCGTTTGGCACCTTGGGCAAATGTCTTTTACTATTACTACAGGGTGAACAAAAACTTGCAAGTGGGTTTGCCAGATAGAAACTGAAAGAAGCCCATCACATATGATGTGTGTGTGTGTGTTTGTGTGTGTGTGTGTGTGTGTGTGCATGTAAATGATGGTCCACAATGTGATGGTTGTAAAAGAGCATCATTGTCGTACAAACAATGTTGTTCGTTTCTGGTTATGAGGAAATATTACCTTGCTTAAAAACAGGTGAAGGGTGATGACAGGAAGGGCATCCAGCTGTTGGAAATTTGCCTCAGCAAATTCCACCTGACTCATGCAAGCATGGAAAAGTAAACATTATATGATGATAATCATGATGATAATGATGATGACTGTTATTGCTACTTCACCATCTGTACCCTAATTGTAAGTTATCATTTATATTCAGAGGAACTAATACTCTGCTCTACACACTGTTAGTGAATTGCCATTTATACCCATAACTGGTACCCCACTTTATGTATCTTGATTGTCTGCTGAACTACAACAGGGTACTTAGTCCTAGACTAGGTACCCTAATAGTTTGTTATCCATTATTCTTATAGCAATTGATACTTCAGTTTATGTACCCTGGCTATGGATTCTCTCTCTCTCTCTCTCTCTCTCACACACACACACACACACACACACATATATACACAGATGGCACAAACATAGCCATTGTTATTAAGACATTCACTTCACAACTGCTTAATCTCAATGTTGGTATTTTGAGGCAAGTTCTACCATGTTCTAGAACTTAGTGGAATTTTCCAGATGGAGATAGTGCAGAAACTCATCATGTGTTTGTGTGTGTGTGTGTGTAAACATATATAAATGTATTTATGTATACATCAAACCTGCAATTATTTCCCTTTCTTTTTCTCTTCCCTCTCTTATTGCTTTTACTTCTCTTTCATAAACAACATAACACAAAAACATTCTATCCTTTTCTATTCTTTTCATTCAACACATCTATTTTTCACTCACAAATGAAGATGACATGGTAATATGTACCATGCTCTTGCTAACTGTTTTAGGTGCTTAAGTAGTTACAAGCAGATACAGACCCACCTGTGGCCCTCTGGTTCTTGATCCAGTGGAATACCACAGATGTGATAGCAGGCAACTGGTATTCATTTACAACTAAGTAGACTGTTGAATCTAACCCATGACCTTGAAATCATAAGGCTAAAACCTTGACCACTATGCTACATCCCTATTTATACACATGTGTGTGTGTGTGTGTGCGCGCACATGTGTGCTCACATATCTGTGTGTGTGTGTGTTTATACAGGTCTAAAAGCCCGTGTTATTTATGTTGTGTTTGTTTTTATCTCCTGCCACTTAACAGTTTGACAAAGAGAGAGCAATAAAATAATTATCGACAGAAATACGTACCTGAGTCAATATAATGGGCAATGCCCCAGTATGGTCATAGACTAATAACAGACACCAGAGAAAGAATAAAAGAGCATGTGTGTGTGTGTGTCTTTTTATATATTTTCTTCTAGCTCTTTGGTTATAAAATTCTGTTTACCAAAAAATCTAGAATATTTTCTTTCTAATGGATTTTACCATCCACCATGTCCACCCTCCCTCTCTTCCTTCCTTCCTCTCTCTCTCTCTCCTTTTTTGTCTTTTTGCTTTGTTGTCTCTTTCCTTCTCTCCTGCTTTTTTTCTCCTTCTATCTATCTCTCTATATAACGATATCCCTATCTTTGTCTCTGTCTGTCTGCTTGTCTGTCTGTCACTCTCTCTCTCTCTCTCTGACACACTCCTTCTCTCTCTCTCTCTGTCTACCTATTTATCTGTCTATCTCTTATGTCAGCTGCACTGATATCAGATTGTTTGGGAAGAGGTATTTATCTAATTGATTACACACACACACACACATGCACATACACACTAATACACACACACATGTACCTATATACAAACATGCTCATAAATGCACTCATTCACACATTTAGACACATATAGACACACCTCCATACACACACACACATATTGTTACACATTATGCACTCACCCTTTCAGATTATGATAGATCAATATAATTTCCTTACTTCTTCTTCTTCTTCTTCTTCTTCTTCTTCTCTTCTTCTTCTTCTTCTTTTCCTTCTTCTTTTCCTTCTTCTTCTCCTTCTTCTTTTCCTTCTTCTTTTCCTTCTTCTTCTCTTCTTCTTCTTCTTCTTCTTCTTCTTCTTCTTCTTTTTCTTTTCTTCTTCTTCTCCTTCTTCTTTTCCTTCTTCTTCTCCTTCTTCTTCTTCTTCCTTCTTCTTCTTCTTCTTCTTCTTCTCTTCTTCTTCTTCTTCCTTCTTCTCCTCCTCCTCCTCCTTTTTCTTCTTCTTTTCCTCCTTCTTCTACACCATTGTAGAAATTGTGATGATGATGATGTTATTCTTTCAACTATTCCATGTTAATGTATCCTATAGCACCACCACCACCATCCCCACCCATCCACTTGCGTTGCCTCGATGTTTGTGTTAAGATTGCCTTTTGGAGGGTGGGGCAGAAAATATAGAATTGCGTCTCTCTATACGACATCAGTCACTCATCGACACATTCTGGCTAAACAGGTTAAGAAGTTTGCAATCACAACACCCAGCTTCAATTCTGCAGCATGACATCTGGAGCAGGACATCTGGAGCATGACATCTGGAGAAAGTGTTGCTATCTTTCGCTTTGGCTTACAACCTTCACCATGTAAGTGAAATTGAAGTAGATGGAACCTGTACTGAAGCTCATTGAATGGATTCTATGTGGAATTCAAAAGATCCATTCTTGTAGATCATTTCTGTCTAAGAGTATGCATGGTGTACCAATTCTGTGGAGTATTCAGTTGGACAACTAGAGCACTGTTACTGTGGCCAAGCTGGAGCAGTGCCTTGAAGGGTTCAGTTGACCAAATCAACCCCAGTATTATTTCTTTAAAGTCTGATACTTATTTTCTCAATCTCTTTTGGTAAAATGCTAGGTTACAGAGACATAAACAAACTAACAACAGTTGCTAAGCAGTGTGGTGGTGGGGGGGGGACAAACACAACCACATATACACAATGGACTTCCACACAGTTTTCAGCTGCAAATTCACTCACAAGAGTGAATTTGGTAGACCAACTTTTTGGTCTGGTTCTTTAAATATAAAACACTAGCCTAATGTGTTGCAGAGTGGGACTGAACCCAAATCTATGTGGTCACAAAACAAGCTTCTTAACCACAGTCATGCCTGCACCTGTGTGTGTGTGTGAGTGTGTGTGTGTAATATATATATATATATATATATGGATCGTTAGCCCCTACACGCAATTTTTTTCTCTCCTTGTTTCTTTTCTGTGTATCTTTCTGTCGAAGAGCATAGGCTCAAAACGTAAAAGACTTATTTTATTTCTATTCCTGAGCGCCATGCTAATACATTATTTGTTTGTACTCCACCTGCCTTCGTCTTTTGTTTATTTTTGTAAACCTTCCCGTTATGTATATATATATATATCATCATCATCATTTAACATCTGTTGTCCATGCTGGCATGGGTTGGACAGTTTGACCAGGGCTGGTAAGCTGAAGGGCTGCACCAGACTCCAGTCTGATTTGGCGTGGTTTTCTATGACTGGTTGTCCTTCCTAATGCCAACCATTCTAAGAGTGTAATGGGTGCTGTTGTGTGCCACCAGCATGGGTGCCATTGCATGATACCAGAATCTGCCATGACTACAATCTCACCTGGCTTGATGGGTCTTCTTCTCAAGCAAAGCATATCACATATTCTTTTATTCTTTTATATGTCTCAGCCTTGAGGTTGCAGCCATATACATATATATATTTTACTTGTTTCACTCATTAGACTGTGACCATGCTGAAGCATCACCTTGAAGAATTTTTTTGCTAAATGAATTGACACCAGTATTTTTTTTTATATTTTGCAAATCCTGGTACTTATTTTATCAATCTCTTTTTGTCAAACTGCTAAGTTACAGGAACACAAACAAACCAACACTAGTTATCAAATGGTGCTGGGGGGAACAAGCACACACACACCTATACATACATACATACATACATACATACATACATACATACATACATACATATGTACATACGTACATATGTACATACATACATACATACATACATACATACATACATACATATGTTTCTGTCTAATGAATCCATTCTGGGATGGTGATGATGATGATCATGATGACACTAAATTCTACCATTTTCTGACAATTTCAGAGAAATCGAAGAGGACTATACAAGCTATGCGGCTGACATTGTTAGAAAATCTTCTTGGTCTGAGCTGGAGAATGAAGGCAAAACCATGTGTCCTATTTGCAATGTGAAGGAACTGAAGTTAAACTCTGACGGCACCAGAACTAACCAAAATGTCTGTAAGGACTGCCAAGAATTGACTTGTGATGATTGTGGTGAATATTCCGAGTCATTGTCAACCAAGGTGAGTTAGTTACATGGAACCGTTTATCATTTCCTAGTCGGTGTGTCTCCTCTGCCTAGTTTTTCTGTATCTATGTAGTTGGTGTCATTTTATAGTTGGTGTCAGTAGATGATAGACATAGAGAACTAAAAAAAAAAAATTAAATAAAAAAAAAAGAAAGAAAATAAAAAAAGAAGAGAAAAGCATTAAAATATTCAAAAGATATATAAAAAAAAAGAAAAAAGTCATGTTCTGCTTCAAAAAAAATTGAAAATGAAATAATTATTTGAAAATAAAAAAGGAAAAAAGAAAGAAGAAATAAATAATAATTTGGGCCTGTTTCAGATGAATGACTGGGTGAGTGGATGGTTGGGTGGGTGGGTGGGTGGGTGGTTGTATGAGTGGATGGATGGATGGAAAATAAGAAAAAAGTAAGAAAGAAAAGAAGAAAGTAAAGAGTCTTATAAAGATCTTTATTATTTTTTTTTTTCCTTTGTAGTTCTTGTGTGTTGTATGTGTGTTGTATGTGTGGTGTTGTACATATTGTTACCATTCTCTTCTTTCATAGAATACAGCTTCCTTCCTTCTGCAACACAATGTGGCTGTACTGTTTCCTTTTATTTATATATTTATCTTTCTAAAGTAAATTGTCAAACATTGCCAGATAAAGCGGAAAGTGGGATTTTTTTTTATGGTTTATTTGACAAACAAACATTTAATATTTCAGCCAGGATCTTTCATCTGAGAGATGGGGGCCCTGTTTTTATGAAGAACTCATCCACTTGATACATTAAATATTTCATCTTCTCACACCTTTTGTTTCTTCCTTTCTATTAAAAAAATTTTTTTTCCTTAAATGATTTGGTCTGGAGGAAGGGACATTGATCAAGGTTTTTGCAGGCCATCCAAGACCAATATAACACCAATATGTCTCTTTATCAAACTGACCCTTACCAACATTGACTGGCATTGGTCATCTGAAATTAATTCTGCAGAATGTCTATGGTTAGTAGGAAAATATTTGAAGAAACAAAGCAATAAAAAAAGCAATAATTATAGTAACAAAAAAATTTTGTGTTGTAGAATTTCACCAGTTTAAGGTCTTAGAGTGTTGACCAGTAGTAGGACAGAGGCTGGAGTATTGACCTATTGAGTGAAGGTTGCAGTCTGACCAATAAGTGATGTTTGTATGCATAAGAGCAGGAATGAAATTTGTTTAGGGGTACAAACCCAATTTTTCAGGAGGATGTTCAAAGTGTTTTAACTGTACCCCATAAATTTTAGGGGGAGCACTTGCAACCCCCACACCCTCTGTTCTCAAGCCTGTGTTTGTACACTCAATAAAGTCTAAGAGATGGAAGGGGTGGAAGGGGTGTTTAGGCATCCCAAAAAAGAGAAGAATTGGATTACTGACCAACATGTTGATGGTTCGACTACTGACCAACAGATGGTGTTTATGTACTCAGCAAGGAATGAAAGTTTGAACTAATGACCAACAGCATTTATAAAAAAAAACTTTTAATAGAGCCTGGTCCAGCAGGGGCCATTTATGAGCTCAACATGGACGAAGGGCTGGAGTAGGAAAGCACTGAAACACTGCACAAATGATACATCTTCTTTTTTGCTGTTACTCAGAGTATTCGAAACATAGCCAGCACTCCTATTCCACTGGTCAACAAATGAGATGTCTAGTTGTAATTTGCACTTTACAAATTCCAGCAAAGATCTAAATTTGCAAACCTATTCCACCCAAGTCATTCTGGGTCCTTCAGATGTAAAAATATAATAGTCTTTCTTTTATTTTACTGTTTTATAATCACACTGCAAAATGATATTGGTGAAGTTTAATGGTTAGCATTTGTGTTTAGATGACTAGATGCTCTTCTTACTGGTCCCTATTTCAATCATGACAGAGAAAGATACTAACTATTGTCAGCCACGTAGACTGAGGCTAGTCAGGGTTATACATACTTTTGCTTATGGCAGAGAAAGACATTAATGTTTCATGATGAAGAAGAGGTTTGAACTCATGAATTTACTGTTAGTCATCTTCTTACCATCAACACATCAGCATTGCATTGCAACAAATGGGCCTAAAAAATAAATTTCTATAAAGAAAGGAAATGAAAACAAATCCAAAAATTACAAAGTTAGGTTGTTTAATGATTTTAAATATATTATAAAACCTCTCTGATTAAACAGGCAACATCTTCATCTGAGACAAGTAACGTGTGTGCATATATATATCTATGTATATATGTGTATATATGTCTGTGTCTGTGTATGTATGTATTTGTGTGTGTGTGTGTGTGTGTGTGTGTGTGTGTGTGTGTGTGTGTGTGTGTGTGTGTGTGTGTGCGTGTGTATTGTGGAACGGCAAGAAAATTACAAGTGAGTTGTTGTTTTAAATTGACATTAAGTGAAATTGGTAACGTGGAGAAAGATGATGGCAAGCGGCGCGAGGCCGGTTGTAGCATCTTTAGCTTCGTTAGTTGAATCAATAACTGAAATTGTTGCCAACTTCTCTTGTAATAATAATTCCAGCACACATTCTAACCCCTCCCCCTCCCCCATTCTCTCTCTCTCTCTCTCCCCCGCCATCCCTCTCTCTCCCCCGCCATCTCTCTCTCCTCCGCCATCTCTCGCTCTCTCTCAAAGAATTATCATATAACATCCTACATAGAACGGTGTACGTTACAAAATCAATTACAAGGATAATTTCTTGAAACTTTCCTCTACTTGTTCTTGACATTTTTTCCACTGTTTATATTATTATTGTTATTGTTATCATTATCATCATTATCAAAGAAAAAAATATCACAGAAGTGATAGAAATTATTATTATTATTATTGTTATTATTATTATTATTATTATTATTATTATTATTATTATTATTATTATTATTGTTATTGTTATTATCATCATTATGATTGTCTTTGGTTTTTCTTTTTTGGCATTGCTTTGAAAAATATTCTTCATATCAGTAGAATTGAAATAAACTGTTGTCTGTTGTGTACATAGGAATCAAAAACAAAAAAAAGGGTAAAGAGGAAAGAAGAAAGGAAAAAAATAAAGTGAAACAAAGAAATAAGACAAAGGGAATATTATAGTTTTGGTTTTGTTATGAAGTAGATAGGGTGTGATTATGTTTGTGTCTGTTGTGAGGTGGAGTGTGTTGTGATGTAGAATTTTTTGTGAGATGATATTTGTTGTTGTTGATGTTTGTTCTGTAATTGTGTTTGTTGTGAGATGGTGTTTGTAGTGATGTGAAACTGTTATATTTTTTGTGATGTGATGGTGTGAAACTATTTTGAGGTCATGTGAAACTGCTGCACTTGTGAGGTAGTTGCTAAAGTGGTTCTTATACAGTGGTCATCATCGAATGACCATTGTGTAATGGTGGGTGATTATGAAACAGTTGTTAAATAGCAATGTATCAAGTCTCACATTGGTCAATTAATCTATTTCTAGATTCTTAAGACCAATATACGAACACTACACAACAGACAATTGACCAGCTTTTAACACCAGCATAACTAGTGCTGGCCACTCTGTTGCAACCACTTAGGCCAGCTCAGTGGTCTGAGTAGAACTTCCTCTTGTCCTACCACCCTGAAAGGCAATATAGACATTCAGTATATATCCAACTTTCACCAACTGTCTACCCTACAACGTTTGCCAATATCTTTCCAGCCACTGTCTTATATATATATATCATCATCATCATCATCATCACATCCGTTTTCCATGCTAGCATGGGTTGGACGGAAAGCACACACACACACACACACACACACACACACACACACACACACACATATATATATACATACATACATACATACATACATACATACATACATATATATACATACACACAGGCATGACAGAAGTAAATACACACCCTTGTAATCATTAGAATTTATTTAAATCTGAAATTATACATTCTAATTATTTATTTATTATCATAATGTGAATATCTAATATTTAGTAAGCATGCCCTTTGCATTTTTCAATGCAAGGACCCTATTAGGCATGCTACTGATCAGATGATAAATATTCTCTTGAGGAATTTCTTACCAAGTTTCATGTGGTAATCTCAAAAAGTCTGGCTTTGAAGATGCTTTCTTGTTCTTCTTACAAAGTGACCTGTCCATTATACCCCAGAGGTGTTCTATAGGGTTTGTATCTGGTGATTGACTTGGCCATGGAAGCTTTTTAATGCCATTCTCTTCCAACCAGTCTTGGGTCTTTTTAGCCATGTAACAAGATGCCCCATCTTCGAAGACCATTGGAAGGAGTCTTTTCTGCAATATGGACTCATATTTATCTGAGTTTATGTTGCCCTCACACTCCACCAGCTCTGATCGGCCATTGCTCCAAATTGCTCCCCAGACCATCACAGAATAACTGCCATGTTTCATTGTGGTTTTTTGTCTGTTTTTTTGTAGTTTCAGCTCAGAGCCGCGGCCCTGCATTCATGCATTCATACATGACAGGCTTCCATGGATGCCCAGGAAAATAGGATATGAAATGTTGAAGGCTGACCTCAGGACTCTGAGCCTGATGGAGGAGATGAAGAAGGACTGGGGTCTCTGGTGATATTAGGTTCTCAAAAAGACTCTCCCTCCTCAGTAAAACCAGCTTCTGGAAGTGCAGTTTTGTGCTCCCTATCCATGTTATAGTGAGTCCCCTACCCCCTCATGCATTATGCCTGCCTCTTCCCCTACCCTTGGCTCCTACAGACTACCCAATCATGTTATCTCTGCTGTCCTGCCCCCTCCCATTGGCAGCTATCATCTTAATGCCCCCTTCCACACATCCCACCCCCTCATTCTTCTACATTCTTCTATCTTCCCCAGCTCATGGTTTGTTGTTCATCCACCCTTCAACCCTACCCATTTTGTCAGTCTGCCACCCCATCCTTCATTCTCCTTCCCATACAATCTTGCAAACCACCCACCCAACCACCCACTCCTACTTAACTTGTGCATTGGTGGTGGTGATGGTAGTGGTGGAGGCACTTGGGCACCTCATCACTTACATCTCCTGCTGATCATTTTGTCTTTCTCTCTCTCCTCTTCCCCTATTATAAGGGAGCCATGCAGATTTCTTTGCAAGAACCTGCCCTGCCCACCTCTTCTCATAATAAGCTCTTCATGCCCTAGCATGCAGCTGCACCCCCCTCCTCCACTCCCCCAGGGTTCATAGTCCTTCTAACTGCATCACAACGTCAATAGTACAAGTGGCACATGGAAAGCACCCAGTTACACTGAAGTGGTTGGCATTAGGAGGGGCATCCAGCCTTAAAAGCCGTATCAAAGCAGACACTGGAGCTCGATGCAGTCCTTGCACACATCAGATACTCATCAAAGCGTCTAACCCATGCCAGCATGGAACAACGGATGTTAAATGATGATGGAGATGATGATCAATCCACTCACAGGGTTTTGGTCAGAAGCACTTGTTCCAGGTGCCACTCAGTGGGACTGAACCTGAAACCATGTGGTTCAGAAGCACCTTGATTGATCGCATGAAACGTGATCTTTTCATTCACTTTTTTATGTCTTCATAGAGTCATGTTTCCATCTCTTCCACCACCTCTTCTTCTTCCTCCTCCTCCTTCTCACCTGCCCCATCACCTCTTTCCCTATTTAACTCTCTACCGACCACAATATCTTCTCACCTCAATACTTACCTGTTTATGTAGCTCTCTTCCTACCAAGCTACCCCCCACCCACCCACCTTCCAACCAACCTACCCTCCCACCTATCTCACTATCTCTATCAAGCTAATTTGCCATTGTTGCAGTAATTAATATTATCAAATATTGCCTCACAACTTATTCAGTTCAACCAACAATGTTTAATTTTTGTTGTTGTTGTTGTTGTAGTATGATCTTGTTGTAAACAAAACAACACAAAAACACACAGATATAATATTCAACAATAACATCAGCAACAACAACAACTTCTGTGTATGTCAATAAATTCTTTCATTATTATATTTATTTAACGATGCCGTGTTTCTTTTTGTTTTGTTTATGTATTGATTAATTTTAATGTCCATTAATTTGGTAATCAACATTGATGGAATTAAAAGTCTTGGTAACTGTCAGTTAATGGACTCTGTTTCTCTGACTCAGTATGCTCATGGCATTAGTTGTTCTTGTTGTTGTAGCTTTAGTTTCACCAAAGATAATGTTTGTTGTTGTTGTTGTTGTTGCCAGATTAACTTGGCTTTATTCTGGCTGACTAAATCTGTGGTTACGGTGCAACTTGAACCACACTCCCTCCATTCCACTCTCCACATCTTAAAGTGTAGCCATCACTCATAAGTGAGTGTGCCTTGATAACATGTACCATGCTTTCACTAATTGTTTTAGGCGCCTGAATGATCACAAGCAGACATAGACACTTTGTTGGTGCTCCTACCATTTACATCCAGTCACACATCCAAGACGTAGTATGAAGTTGAAAGGACCAAGAACTGCACCGACGCTCAGCCGGTTCTCATCTTCAGTTGAGAAGACAGGAGAAATATGAAGTCAGGTACTTCAAAGACAGACACACCCATGGTGCCCTTAATATAAAGCCATTCCTTAGCTTCCATTGTTGCATGTATTCAACAGCCACTGTTGTCTCTTATCATCTATCTTTTACTTGTTCAGGTCATTAGACTGTGGCCATGCTGGGGCACTGCCTTGTAGAATTTTTGGGGGGATTGAATCAACCCCAGTTCTTAAGTTTTTTAAGCCTGCTTCTTATTCTATTGGTCTCTTTTGTTGAACTGCCAAGTTTCAGGGACATAAACACACCAACACTGGTAGTTAAATGGTGGAGGGGACAAGCACAGACACAAAGACACATGTACACACACACATACACACGCATGCACATACACACAAACACGATGGGCTTCTTTCAGTTTCCGTCTCCCAAATCCACTCATAAAGCTTCGATCAACATGGGGTTTAAGTAAAAGGTACTTGCCCAAAGTGCCATGCGGTGGGATTGAACCAGGAACCATGTGGTTAGGAAGCAAGCTTCTTACTACACAGCCATGCCTGTGCTTATATAAGTAATAAATATATATCATATATGTGATATAACACTTCCTCTTATGTAATATCCTGGTTTACATATATGATATACCACTTCACACTATTCCAATGAAAGAGTTTCTGCATGGTCTGATGACTTGTTAGAAATAGCAATCAAATTATCCTCAAATCCCGCCCTTCAAAATAGCACACTGGAAAATATTGTCCAAACCATATAATGCCTGTTGTTTATTGTGAATAATTCTTGACACTTCAAACGTTATGCTCTTATTCAAAAGAAGCCACAAAAGTAAAAGATTGGTTGAGCTCCAAAGATTCTTCACGTTTGAACAACATTGTTGCATGCAAGCAATTATGGTATCTGGCGCTTAGTTGCAACTTTTTCCGCCATGTTTTTAGGCTTGCCAATAATTTCTTCTCTTTTTTTTTTTTTGTGCATAATCATCATTTAGGCACCATAGGGTTAAATAGTAGCATCTCTTCGAGAAATGATGGTCGTGGCCGGAATGCCTTTGATCATAGGTCAGTTTGGACAGAACCAAATTCAAGCTAAGCAACAACAACAACAACAACAACAACAATTCGTTATTGATGAAATAAAAGAAAAGAAAGGAAACTATAAAACTGGCCGATGTTGTTTGTTTCTGACATAAATCATCCCAAACTGGGCAGTAAAACACAATTGCAAGTAATTCACAGAATCGGCAGCTGTAATAATAGCCAAGCCACATCACACGTGACAGTAATGTCTCCATCTAACATAACATACTTTATAATGGCAACGAGAAACAATTATCAAATCATTGTCGTCGTCGTCATCATCATCATCATCATCATCATCATCATCATCATGTTACATTCCCCTCTTCCTCCCCCTCCTCCCCTCCTCACCTCCTCTATTCCACCTTCCTCCTTCTCACCCCACATCATCATCATCATCAGAGCTTTTAGGTCTGCTTTCCCATGCTGTCATGGGTTGGGCAGGACTTTTCAGGCTGTTTTTACAGCTAGATATTCTTCTTCATGCCAACCCTTTTAGTAACCTCCTATGACATGTAGGGAAATGGGTTTTACACTATATATATATATATATATATATATATATATATATATATATTATATATATACATATATATATGATGTATGTATGTGTGTGTGTATGTATGTGTATGTATGTGTATGTGTATGTGTATGTGTATATATATATATATATATATATTATATATATATATATATATATGTATATATATATATATGTATATATATGCATTAGGAAGGTCATCCAGCTGTAGAAACTTTGCCAGATCAGGTTGGAGTTTGGTGCAGCCTTCTGGCTCGCCAGTCCTCAGTCAAACCGTCCAACCCATTGATGATGATATGCATGAAGTTGAGTGGTAAGAAGTTTGCTTCCCAACCAAATATTCATGGGTTCCGTCCCATTGCATGGCAGCCTTGTGAGTGGATTTGGTAGATGGAAACTGAAAGAAGCTCATCTTATACATATATATATATATGGTGGGGTGGCAGTATCTAAGAGGACAGAGAAAAGGCTACTTTGTAGATCTCCACACAATGGGAAAACAATTAAGTTAAGCAATTTGAGTCAAGTTGGAAAAAAAATGATGCAATCAAAACATAACACATTGTTAACAGCATTTATATATATATCCAGCTGTAGAAACACTGCCAGACTAGACTGGAGCCTGGGGCAGTCCCGAGCTCCCCAGACACCGGTCGAAACCGTCCAACCCGTGCTAGCGCGGAAAACGGACGTTAAACGATGATGATGATGATGATGATGATAACATATATATATTTTTTCCATGAGTTGGAAAGTTTGACTGAGGTCTGGAGAGCCAGCGGCTATACCAGGCTCCGACCTGATCCAAGAGTGTAGCGGGAGCTTTTTATGAGCATTGCCACAGAACCCAGTCAGGTGGGCCTGGCATCGATTACATTCGGATGGTGTCTTTTATGTGCCACCGGTACAAGTGCCAGTCAGGTAGATCTGGCATCAAGTATGGTATATATGTATGTGTGTGTGTGTGTGTGTGTGTGTGTATAAATGTACATATGTATATATATATGTGTGTATATATAAATGTATATGTATATGTGTGCATATATATACACACACACACGCATATCTATATATGTATAAGTTATATATATATTATGTATATACTTATACATATATATATATTATATATATATATATACATATATATATATATATATATATATATATATATATGTATACATATACTTATATATATTATATATACTTCTATCTATCTAATCTATACATATATATATATATATATATATATATATGACATATATATACACACAGACAAGCACATACACACACTACACACATATATTTTACTCGTTCAGTCATTATCATTAACACGCGTCCGTAAGCTCATATATATCCCAGACACACATGAAATACACGTCTGTGAGTTATAAATCATTATGTCCACCGCAAATACATCCCACCCAACCGACCGAGGTGTAGATAATACTTAAAGGAACTCTGCTTATTCCTCTTGTCTTCTCTGTCACTTTACCAATTTTTCTATTTTGTATTCAGTTCCATTCTTTCACACCTGCCACAAACACATAGATGCAAAACCTACCTTGATGCCATAAATAGACGATTTCCATTTTACCGTTTCCTTTTAGTAATCTTTCAATGTCCAACTCAACAGTGTTAATATCTAGCAGACTCATCAATACATACATATATGTGTATGCATATGTGTGTGTGTATGTATAAATATGTATATATATATACATATACATATATATATGTATGTATGTATGTATGTAAGTATTATGTACGTATGTATGTGTGTATGTACATACATACTTACGTATGTATGTGTGTGTGTATGTATATATGTGTGTGTGTATTTAAATCTAAGTATATGCATGTACATGCGTGTGTGCATGTATGTGTATATGTGTATTATATATATATATTATATATATATATATTAATATATATATATATAATATATATATATATATTATATATATATATATATATATGTATGTGTGTGTATGTATAAATATGTATATATATATATATATATATATATGTAAGTATATGTATATGTGTATGCATTTACATATATGTATATATATATGTATGTGTGTGTTTGTATATATATATATATATAATATATATATATATATATATTATATTATATATATATATTATATATATATGTGTATGTGTGTGCGTATATTTGTATACATGCATATATATATTTGTTTGTTTTTCTTTTAATATATGTATATACATATACATACATACATACATACACACACACACTGCTCTGGGGACTATTGCTCTTATTGTTCCAAAATTCCTCAGACTAATGAAAGCTGCCATTTCTCACGGATTCCCATCAACTTTCTACAATTACTTGGTATAGTTCTATTAATTTATTGATCTTCCTTGAGAAAATAGCTTTCTCCCACTGAAGTCCGAAATTTCTTCAGGTTTTTCCACTCAAGCCACTTCCAGTGCCAAACAACTAATTGATTTATTCTACACAAATCAGGAGAGAAATCTGATGCATCTCAGTTACATTTCGGTTTATCCTGGCACCTGGTTATATAAATGGCACCAACATATAGCAACTGACCAGAACTAATTATTGGATTTACAATCTGAGTGTCCATTCTTGTAAGAATTTAATTCAAATATTCAGCATGATGGATCCTGTTATCCTTCCAATCTTTTATACCTAACTTACTAAATTTTGGCATCACAGTATTTTCACCTTATGAATATTCTTTAGGCCCAACATAGTTCTGTCTGTCTGTCTCATGCAGACAGTGACTCCCAGTAGATGGTTAAACTTTGGAAGTTGTATTCATTCTGACGTTTTTCTTAATCTGAGAAATAATTGTTTAATGATTGCATGTGAGGGTAGGGATAAAATGGCTGTGTTGTTAACAAATTTGCTTCATAATTATGTGCATTCAGCTTCAGCCACACTGCATGGTACTGGAGCAAGAGTATTCTACTATAATACTGGGCCAACTAAAGCCTTGTGGATTTGGTAGATGGAAACTGAAAAACCCAAACCCATCGTATATATGTATATATATATATATATATATATATATATACGTAAAAAGCACCCACTACACTCACGGAGTGGTTGGCGTTAGGAAGGGCATCCAGCTGTAGAAACATTGCCAAATTAGACTGGAGCCTGGTGCAGCCTTCTGGCTTCCCAGAACCCCGGTCGAACCGTCCAACCCATGCTAGCATGGAGAACGGACGTTAAACGACGATGATGATGATGATGATGTATGTATGTATGTATGTATGTATGTGTGTGTATATATCGCTTGACAACCAATGCTGGTGTGTCTATGTCCCCGTAACTTACCAGTTCAGCAAAAAATGTGACAGAATAAGTACTAGGCTTACCAAGAATAAGTCCAATTTGCTCGACTAAAGGCGGTGCTCCAGCATGGCCGTAATCAAATGATTGAAACAAATAAAAGAATAAAAGAAAAAAAATATCTATATACACATATATGCAACTAGCTGGTATTCTGTTGATTATGATGATGAGGGTTCCATTCATTTGATGAACGGAGGAGCCTGCTTGTGGAATTCATGTGCAAGTGGCTGAACACTCCACAGACACGCGTACCCTTCACATTGTTCTCAAGGAGATTGAGCAAGACACAGAATGTGACAAGGCTGGACCCTTTGAATTACAGGTACTGCTCATTTTTGCCAGGTGAGTGGACTGGAGCCCCATGAAATAAAGAAACTTGCTCAAGCACTTAATGTGCCACTGGTAAACAGATTCACAACTACACATGATAGGAAATTTCTGACTGCCAAATTCAGTCACAAGTCTTCAGTCGGCTCAAGACTACAGCAGAAGGCCCTTACCCAAGGTGTCACACAGTGAGACTGAACCTGAAACCATGTGGTTGAGAAGCAGGTTTTCTAACCACACAGCCATGCTATATATTAAAAATGGGGAAGGATGGTTTATGGGATTACTTTAGGTTTTCCATCCATAAAGGGTTTAGCTTTATGGTGTCTCATCAGATCCCAAAACCTGTTGGCCAAAGACCTCTTATATATGTGTGTGTATATATATATATATATATATATATATACTAGTTGAGTATCCTGTTGTTGCCAGGCAATTTTCACAATAGAATACCTTTATTTCAATTATTTTATGAGAAACTGGTTAGAGTTAGCATCAGGAAAGGTAGTCAGTTGTAAACAAAACCTCAATAATATATTTATCTAACCCATGGGGAAACAGATGTAAAAAGAAATAAATAACGAACAATTTCAAATGTAAAAAAAATTGGTATCAAAAGCAAAAGAAATATCTCAAAGTTTAGAGAAGTGATTTGGGAGGTTTTGTTATAGATCTTGCCGTTTCACTTGTCACATTAATAGTAAACTGAGTAACTGCATAATCTATTTGAAACCTGTAAGGAAAAATATGCTAGTAAATTACCTAAAATGTATCTCATTTGAGTGCCAGGAGTGGGAGGAAAACATAAATTGGTTCCAGAATTTAAATAATTTTTCATTTGTTTGAGGACTAAAGAATTGTTTGAAAATCTGACGTGTCTTTCGATTGCGGAGGAGAATATTTTTAACACACCCATTCTTGAAAGGTTAATTTTATTTATTTATTTTTTTTGTTTTTTCTTAATATCCTAACCTTTTTAATCCAACACACTTCAGTGGTCACGCTTTTGACAAACTTCTATTTCTGTGAAAAATATTCTTCATTTTTACTATCTTTCACTCAAAATCTTCAATTACCTTCACAATTTTTTTTTCATGTAAAAACATTTAATATAACAGACTCTCTGGCAAATGCCATTCCTTGCAGAATTCCTCCAGGGCAATAAATTGACAAAAAGCAATGATTTTAATCTATCTTCCAAGACTTTCATCTTAGATTTCATTTTTAACTTCTCTAAACTTAAAATACGGCTACATTCCAGCATTTCCTGCACAAAATGTCAACTTGGCAGAAGTCAAAACCATTATTATTATTATTATTTTAATATATAAGATGGTGAATTAGTAGAATCGTTAGCATGCTGGGCAAAATGCTTGGTTTCATTTTGTCCATCTTTGCGTTCTGAGTTCAAATTCTGCTGAGGTCGACTTTGCTTTTCATCCTTTCAGGGTCATTAATACAAGTACCAGTTGAACACTGGGGTCAATATAATCTATTTATCCTCGCCCCTGAAAATGCTGGCCTTGTGCCAAAATTTGAAATTATCATCATCATCATTATTATTGTTAATATTATTATTATTATTATTATCATTATTATTAAAAGTGAAGGCACATGGTGTAGTGGTTAAGGTATTCGGCTCATGGTCACAAGGTTGAGAGTTCGAATTCAAGTAACACCTTTGTGTCCTTGAGTAAAACACTTTATTTCACATTGCTGCAGTCCACTCAGCTGGCAAAACTGAGTTGTACCTGTATTTCTAAGGGCCAGCCTTAATCTCTACTTTAAGGGCCACTTCAGACTGTTTTGTTGAACTGACATTGTCATAACTGACAAAGAGCTGTGCCACTACTACTACTGGTATTACTACTACTATTAGGTTGTATCTCATCCTTTGATATTGTCCTTCTTGTCTTAGACCCTTGTGGCCAATAACAGAAATCCTCCTCCTCATCATCGTCATCATTATTATTATGATTGTTATTGTTATTATTATCAAGGCATTGAACTGGTAGAATCGTTAGCATGCCGGGAGAAATGTGTAGTGGTATTTTGTCTGTCGCTATGTTCTGAGTTCAAATTCCACCGAGGTCGACTTTCACTTTCATCATTTCGGTGTCAATGAAATAAGTACCAGTCAAAAACTGTGATCGATTGTCCTACTCCCCACAAAAATACAGGAATTGTGTCTATAGTAGAAAGGATTATTATTGTTGTTGTTGTTATTAAAGTGGCAAGCTAGCAGAAACGTTAGCACACTGGATGAAATGCTTAGCAGTATTTCGTCTGTTGTTACGTTCTGAGTTCAAATTTTGCCGAAGTTGACTTTGCCTTTCATCCTTTTGGGGTCAATAAATTAGTACTAGTTAAGTGCTGGGGTCAATGTGATTGACTGACCCCCTCCCCACAAAATCCAGGCCTTGTGTATTATTATTATCATTATTATTATTATCATCATTATTATTATTATTATTAATATTATTATTATTATTATTATTATTATTATTATTATTATTATTATTATCATGGATGGATCTGGCTGTCAACTGAATCCATTGTGAAGATCACCATGCCGCCTTCCTTTAACCAGGAAGGAAAGGCTGTGCTTATTTGCCTGGTGACCATGACAAAAAAGGTTGTATGGTGGACGAGATTGAAGGGGCAGAAGCCAATCCCTGATCAACTTCTTCAAGTTGAGAAGAAAAATAAGGGTAGAGAGGGAAGTGTTGTCTTCTAGCCAGTTTGCTGAAAGGTGGATGGAAGTGGCAAGAATGGTGCAAGTGAATGGACCTGCCCTGAGCATAGGCTTGTAGTTGGAAAAAAGGAAAGGAAAAGAGGCACCTGCCTCAAAAGTCAGGGTACCCATGGTCTTTTATGGAGTTTTTTCCATGAGCAGACATTGAACGTCTCCTCCCTACTGAGGATCACGCATTGTTGATTTTTGAAAATTTTGTTAGTTTTGTTTACATTCAAAACCCTCACAACACACACACATTCTTTGCTTCATCCTGTGCTGTCCATAATGTTTGTCTTAATGTAAACCTTTGTGGTTAATAAAGAAATCATCATCATCATCATCATCATCATTATTATTACTATTATTATTATTTATCTCAGTTCAAATTCTTCTGAGGCTGGCTTCGCCTTTCATCTTTTCAGGATTGCCAAAATAAGCATCACTTGAGTACTGGAGCCAATGTAATCAAGTAGTTGCCTCCCGCCAAAATTTCAGGCCTTTTGCCTATCATAGAATAGGATTATTATTGTTGTTGTCGTTGTTGCTGTTGCTATTCTTCTTATCATTACTTGCTACTTGAGCAAATTGTCTGCTTTCAACTCAAGTGCCAATCTCTGGCAGAAATCTTCTTCCTTTTTTTTTTTTTCTCTTTTCTTTTGTCTTCTTATTCAAATGTTCAATAATGTTTAATAGATACAGCACAGATTTCTAGTTTGCCACTGAGTGGTCAGCTGATACAGTGCGGCAAAATCGAACTATTTCATTTGACAGTCTCGCAGACAATAACAACAACAGCAGTAACCAGATTCTGAAGAAATTGGTGATGGTCTGCGGCGGTAATAAAATAAAAAAATAAATAATAAGGGAAAGTCACATGATATTTTACATATTTTAACTTAATTAAATAAAACAGTTCCACCATTTTGAATGATTCCTGCAAATTTTCTTGATTTGGTCAAATATATCTGCTACATAATTTGTTATTGAGTAACAGGATTTCCAGTCTTTTAGATCTAAGCTTCAAGCCTGTTAATTTACAAACACAAATCGTTTAGAGAATGTTTTAATGGTTTCCCTGACAGATCAATAAGTGAGCGATTCTAATTATGAACATAGCTACAACTATCTATCTATCTACAGCTATCTATCTACATATCTATCTATCTATCTATCTATCTATCTATCTATCTATCTATCTATCTATCTATCTATCTATCTACATATCTATCTTTCTATCTATCTACATATCTATCTTTCTATCTATCTACATATCTATCTTTCTATCTATCTATCTATCTTTCTAGTTATCTATCTATCTATCTATCTATCTATCTATCTATCTATCTATCAATTTAGCTATCTATCTATCTATCTTTCTAATTATCTATCTATCTATCTATCTATCTATCTATCTATCAATTTAGCTATCTATCTATCTATCTATCTATCTATCTATCTATCTATCTATCTATCTATCTATCTATCTATCTATCTATCTGTTTCCCTGCATATTTATCTACTCATCTCTCTCTTTCTGTACACACACACGCACACACTGATATATATATATATATATATATACACACATATATACATACATGTATATATATATATTTATAGATACACACACACACATATATATATATATAGAAAGACATAGATATATGCATATATGTATGTATGTGTGAGTATATAAATATACGTGTGTGTGTGTGTGTACAAATGTAGTATCATATAAGTATATATTTACACAGGCACATAGGTATGTACAGACATAAATGTATATTTGCCTGTCATGTATATATCAAGGGGTGACATCCAGACAATATTATCACCCGATCGAAACAGACTTCACTGAATAATTAAACTTGTTCCTGTTGTTCATGATGTGGGTTGTCGAAACACAGTTTACTCACACAGCAATGATGTTATACTAAAAATATATAATCATCATCATCATCATTTAACGTATGTTCTCCGTGCTAGCATGGGTTGGACGGTTCAACTGGGGTCTGGAAAGCCAGGAGGCTACACCAGGCTCCAGTCTGATCTGGCAGTGTTTCTACAGCTGGATGCCCTTCCTAACGCCAACCACTCCGTGAGTGTAGTGGGTGCTTTTTATGTGCCACTGGCACAGGTGCCAAGGGAAGCTGGCCATGGCCACGATCGGTTGGTACTTTTTACGTGCCACGGTAGGCTGGCAATGGCCACGATCAGTTGGTGCTTTTTACGTGCCACCGGCACGGAAGCCAGTGAAGGCAACGCTGGCATCGGCCACGTATGGATGTTGATAATGATGATATATAATGATATATAAAAACAATATCACTAAAGAGCATTTATGTAAGATTTCATTGGTGCACATGGTGCTCAAAACTGCACATGGTCAAGATATTTCATACATGCAGCAAGAAATAGTTTTTATGTCCACTTGTCAAAGAACGAGACTACAACTTCAACACTTTAATAATGACAGATGCCACAGGCAGGAAGCGGCTTCCTTTTTTTGTCTCTAAGTTAACTACATTCATGATGGCAGACAGATATTTTATACATGTATATATATGAGCGTGTATATACATGTGTGTGCATATAAGAATTATAATTTGTGTGTGTGTGTGTGTGTATATATATATATATACATATATACATATACACACACACATATATGTGTGTGTGTGTTGTGTGTGTGTTGAGTGTATATATAAATATATATATACATATACACACACACATATATATGTGTGTGTGAGTGTGTGTTGTGTGTATGTATGTATAGTTGAAAAGTGTGTTTTTACATACATGAAGACAAGTAGGCATTAACCAACTACAGGACTCAATACAAGCGTAAGGCCTTTCTCTTTTTAATTTTACTGACAGTAACTTTGAAGTTTCACTGACTATATGGCTTATTAAAACCACTGAACAGATTTAATAAGCCAAATACTCAGTAAGCTTTTGAAGTTACAGTCAATGAAATTACAATACATATACATACATACATATACATACACACATACATATATATATATATATATATAATATATATATATATATATATATATAGTACTTCTCTGATCCTCTCCTACATAGTGTCGTTAGCTTTCAAATATTCAAATATTCCTTTCTACATTAAACATGTTGACACTATCTCAAATATTGCTTTTCATGTAGAGGTGTATTGAATTTCTTTAATGTCAAAACTATTATATTTCCCTACGGCAAGCAATTCTGCCAGGAGATCTGACTAGCAGATAGTATCAGCAATTTGGGAAAAACCAATGGAAGACCAGTTTCCTTGGTTCGATCGGAAAATCAACTGCTACCACCATCACAACCGCCGCCACCACCACTACCACCACCACCACCACCACCATCACCACCACCACCACCACCACCACCACTGCCACAACCACCACCACCACCACTGCCACTGCCATTACTTTGCCAACTAATGAACAACTTTGTGAATTTACTCAATGATTATTTCATCACTGCTTCAGCAAGTACTCCATTGAAGTGTGTGTTTCACTGATGAGTTCATAATAATATTGAAACATGTCACAATTGTTTCCCATACGTTGATGAAATAATTAAGATGAGGTTGGCATCTGGAAGGGTATCCAGCCTTAGAAAAAATTGCTCCAACGTATTCTCATACAAGCCATGCAAACATGGAAATATTGACCTTAAAACGATGTTGCTGATGATGATGAAGATGAAGATAATGATGCTGATGATGATGATATTAGTCGTTGACTTGTTTTGTTTTTACCTCCTGACTGCATAATTTAGCTGAGTTGATATTTTTATTGTCTTAAATAATCTCAGCTAACTTATCTGTCTGTGTGTCTTTATATCTGCCTCACCACATATTATCATGTACTCATCTCTTTTTACATTGTTGTTGTTGTTGTCATTGTATGCTAGCATGGGTTAAGCAAATACATATGAGCTGAAAAGTTCCTGGTTTTAAGGGTATTGTGAAAGGCCTGATTGGAGGCCCAACCTTCTGAGTTCTTTTACAGGGCTCAGAAAAACTGAAGGACCACGGCAATAAGTGTGTGAATCTGAGAGGAGAATACTTTGAATGAAATCATAATTAACTGATCTTCCTGTATTTCCTTTTACTCAAAACCTGAACTTTTCAGCCCCACCCCCTCGTATTATTGAGAAACTGTTTTACAGTCAGATGCCTCTTTCTGTCATTAACCTTTACCTGTTTTTTGAGTAAGGTAGAATACACTTCATTCATCATTGAAAGTGCAATGCTCCTGGACAACTTACTGATGTGGAAATGACAGCAAACATCGTCGTTGCTCAGAAATTTCTTCGGACAATCACAAATGTCATCAAACAAGCACACACACACACACACACACACACACACATACACACGATAAGCTTGTACAATTTTCATCAACTAAATTCACTAACAAGGTGTTGGTTGGCCCAAACTATAGTACAAAGTATCTGCCCCAGGTGCCATGCGGTGGAACTGAACCAAAAGCAGCAGGGTCATGAAAGAAACTTCTTAACCACATAGCCATGGTTGGGCCTAGTCATCCCCATATCCATAGCCCACATCTGCCCCTTGTGTTCAATATGTGCAGACTAACTTCTTATTGATGTGACAACTCAGGAAAACTTGCAATGTATCTTTTTTTGTAAAGAACATATAAATTATAGCTAAGAGGGGAACTCAATGCTATGAGCACAAAACAATAATAATAATAATAATAATAATAATAATAATAATAATGGCTCTCATGGCTTCTGATCTTAACTGATTGGAAGTGTTATCATGTACATTGCTTTGTCTTGGTATAAAAGATGGGCTAGAGCAAATATTCTGCTCAATACCACAGATTTGCTTGTTAGTTGTTTGACCTTAACCAGTTGAGCATGTCCCTTAGTGGCTGACGATATGTGCATCTCTGATCACGAGCAGAAGTAGTGGGGGAGCATCATAGCCATGTGTTGAGAGGGATTCTTTGGGGTTTGAATAGTTCACCTCTGGAAACATGGGTGTTTCGTTCAACATCCTAAAACAACCCTTATTCAGGGACCTTTTGAGTAGGATGGGCTACTCGACCTGAAGAAAATTCTAACTGGGCCCCACCTGCAAGGTCATGTGCTGTTTATCTTGATATGAGATCACCATGTCGCTCACATATGGTTGTGATGCATGTGCCTGGTGTATCCTTGTCAGACGGGTAGTCATGATGGGTATGCTGGGCTTCGTATATTTTACCTCAGTGTCACTTTGATGGCATGCACTGCTCTCTCACTCAATAATAATAATAATAATAATAATAATCCTTTCTATTGAAAGCACAAGGCCTCAAATTTAGGGGAAGGGATTAAGCCAATTACATCAATCCCAATGCGTAACTGGTACTTGTTTAATTGACCCTGAAAGGATGAAAGGCAAAGTTGACCTTAGCAGAATTTGAACTCAGAACAGAGCAACGGGTGAAATACTGCTAAGCATTCTGTTCAGCATGCTAACGATTCTGCTAGCTTGCCGCCTTAGTAATAATAATGATAATGATGGTGATAATAATATAAGAATAATACTAGTAATAGGTGACTGCCCCAGGTGTCAGGAAGACACCCAGCAAGAAATGGAAACAATTGAAAGAAGACACTAATGAAAATAATGGTAATAATAATAATAATAATAATAATCCTAAGTCGATTAGAATTACACCTGTAAATGAAGAAAAAAATTCATTATTTATAATGATAAGATAGGCAAGGAGACAATTCTAATTTTTTTTTTTTGTATTTTAGCCATTTTTTTATTTTTCTTTTCCAACTTAGAATACAGGCAGCTATTGGATTATCTCTTAATCCAAACAGAGAAAAGGGCAGCAGAAACAAAAACAAAAAACAAAAAAAAAATGCACTTGTGACATAAAGCAAATACTTCAATCTTGATAAGATGAATTCTTTAGATGAAGTAGAACCAACTATTGAAGAATTATGGTAAGTGCTGAGACGAAATTCCTTAGAAATGTCAAATTCATGTGAATGGAACAAAGCTGGTTTCTGTTTTTAAACAAGTTCTTTCTCTTTCTTGCATTCTTTTTGTTTGAGAAATGGCAAAAATAGGAAACCATCACATTTGATGTTGGCAGAAACAGCTAACCCAAAACCCCGTGCAATGAAGGCCCTTTCAGTCAACTGTTCAGGTGTGACTGATGTCAGTAGGGAAGGCCACGGCCAATCCGATATTGTTGTGAGGGAACTGTAACAGGAAACGGGGAATTGGTGAGCTGAGAAAAGTATGGGATGGTGAAATAATAGCAGGGTTACTACTACTACTACTACTACTACTACTACTACTACTACTACTACTACTACTACTACTACTACTGCTACTACTGCTGCTGCTGCTGCTACTGCTGCTGTTGCTGCTGCTGCTGTTGCTGCTGCTGCTGCTGCTGCTGCTGCTGCTGCTGCTACTACTACTACTACTACTACAACATCATATATACACATGTACATATGTTCAAACCTACATACTTACATACATACAAGCATACATACATACGTACATACATACTTACATACATACATGCATACATATATGCATACATGCATACATACTTACATACACACATACTTACATACATACATGCATGCATACTATACCATACATACATACAAGCATACATACATGCATACATACTCTACCATACATACATGCATACCATACCATACCTGCATACATGCATACATATATACATACCTGCATACATACATGCATACATACAAAAATACCCTGTTGTTGATGTTGAAACTCCAATGAGGGAACTTCGGATCTAGGTTAGAAAGCAATTCTTTCTCTGTTGGGAAGAAATCTTGAAATAAACTGAATAATGATACACACATACTTACACACAATATAAAAATGTTAAAATATGGAGGTTGTAAAACATATGAGGAAGGACAAGACAGAGTTACATAATAATGAGGGGAGGAGCAACGATGTTATACATCATCACCATCATCATCATCATCATTTAATGTCTGTTTTCCATGCTAGCACGGGTTGGACGGCTCGACTGGGGTCTAGGAAGCCAGGGGCCACACCAGGCTCCAATCTGATCTGGCAAAGTTTCTACAGCTGGATGCCCTTCCTAATGCCAACCACTCCGCGAGTGTAGTGGGTGCTTTTTACGTGCCACCTGCACAGGTGCCAGGGGCGTCCGGCATCGGCCACGATCGCTTGGTGCTTTTAACGTGCCACCGGCACGGAAGCCAGCCAAGGCGGTGCTGGCATTGGCCATGTTCGGATGGTGCTTTTTATGTGCCACTGGCACTGGAGCCAGTCGAAGCAGCGCTGGCATCGATTAAAACATAAAAAATTTTATAAAATACAAACTATATATTAAAGAAAAAACATCATAATAAAGCAAAGCATAATGTAAAAATAAGATCATGAGGACCAGCCAGGGTAAACCTCTCCCACGTAGTTGGGAACTCTGCTAGCTAGGTTGGGCCGAAGCCCTCCATGAAACTGCTGTCCCAATATACATGGCGATGCATTTGAGCATTTTGATTACCAGATTGGCCAAGAAACTTGGAAAAAGCTTGCTAATGCAAATGTAGTCAATCAAAAACTCTGCATACCTGATATCAGTAAGTTTCAGGGGTCATTAGGAGAGAATGCAAACCATTTGGGGGCCTTCTTCTCAAATGCATTACAGTGCACTGGCTCCTGCCTCACTGATATAAGGCCCCCACCTGCTTTTTTGACTGACTAGACTCTTTACAAAATTCTACAGAAGTGGTTCATTCATAGACTGCTTGTGTAGTTTCACAGAAGTTCATAAACTATTTGTGTTGCATTTTACAGTACTTCATACCCTGCCTGTGTGGTTTTTCACTTGTGGACTATCATTGGGATGTTCTGTAAAATTTGAACCACCCTCCTTCATGACCAACACATTACAGAATTCTTCTTCCTTCAGTTTGTTTAACCCTTCAGCATAAAGATTACTCTACCAAATGCAATGCTTATTTGTTCACTCTGTTGGGTGGTCGGTGTTAGGAAGGGCATCCAGCTGTAAACATCCTGCCAAAACAGACACAGAAGTCTGGTGCAGGTTTCTGCCTGGCTGGCTCCTGTCAAGCTGTCCAACCCATACCAGCATGGAGGGCAGATGTTAAACAATGATGATGATGATGATGATGATGATGATGATGATGATGATGATGATGATGATGATGATGATGATGATGGCAATGTTGTTTTGAATAATCATGCACTATTTTGTAGATCTCATAAATTTCGATGATTTGATTGTTTATTTTAGAAGGACATTCGAGGGAAGGTGAGAGAAGCCAGATCTGTCTAGTTTGAACATGAAATGGGCAGAATATTTTGGCTGGATGTAGCCTGTTTAAACTCTAAGGGGTTAAGTTTGCAAGTTTTTGTTTCTTTTTTAAGGGAGATTATTTTCTGCTTTTCCTGCCCTTCCTGATCTCTTCAGCCATGTGCCACCCTTGCTTGCTCAGAATCTCCTCTTTATATTATCACAAAACAATGAGGTAGTGTTGTTCGTGTTTATGTTTGAGAGAAAGAATCCTCAGCCTTTTTGGTTTCTCCTGGAACTGAAGAAAAATGCAAAATTCTTTGACATTTCCAGTTCTGGGTCCAGTGGTACACAAAGAATGAAAACCTTCATGGTATTTTTTTTTTTACTTTTCATTTCTCCCAAGTCAGACACATTTGAGTATATTATCCTTGGTGCACAATACAACAGGATGGTCATGGTTGAAATCCCTTTGATTAAAGGCCTTCTCAACCTGAAGTGACCTGGGGCTAAGCAAAAATGACAGCCACAACACCAAAAATGCATATTTGATTCATTAATACATATGTTAATTAGTTCTACAGACAAACTTGGCATTCTAAAATTCGGTTAATCTGATGTGTCTTCTTCACGTCTTTGTATCTTTATACATACACACACACACACACACACAAACGCGCGCACACACACACACACACACACACGCACACACACACATATTTCACTGAATATTTACTGCTGTTTCTCTCTATTTAGCTTGTAAAATAATGAAACCGACTGACCCCGTCTTCCCATCTCTGCCCCCCCCCATCCCATCCCCATCTGCCTCATCCACCCCACCCCCCCAATTTCTCCCCCACTTTCTTTCCCCGTTTTTGTTTCTCTTTCATTTCTGTTAGTTAATACCATGCAACATTAGTATCACCATGCTACTTTTTCTATTTTATCTTCACCGAAATAATCTATTGTTAATCTTCTTAAATCCAATTGTCAACTATTGAATAAGCTCTGCCATAGCTGCAGTGTAAATCTACTTTACTGGATTTAACAAGCTTCTCTAGATGTGGATTAAACGTTGTACAACAGAAATCTACTTAGTTTGTGGTCAGTCGGTATACCAGCTGTTTGGGATTAACTGTTAACAACTGTTTGTTGCTATTATTACTTATATTTCAGCTCAGCTGTACTCAATGGGTACTCCATTGTACTCTTACTGTATTCAACAGCATTTAATATACTCTACTTTCACACAGTGTCACTGTACGCCGCTGTACTTTACTGTGCAATGTCATATTGGTACTCTACTCTTGTGCATGTCACTGTATTATAACTTTGTTGAACAATATACCCTGTTTCTGTACTCTGCAGTTAATGTATCTACTACACTACACTCTTACCATACAGTCTGTACTCTATTCTTACTGTACTCTACTGTGTAATATACCGTCTCACAGTATCATATATTCTTATTGTACTATACTGTACATTATTGTAGCTTACTCCAATGTACTCTACAGTAATTCTTCTTCTTCAAGCAACTGCAGTGCATCACAAAATGCTTCACCAGTAGTCTCTCTGTTCCCCAACGCCATTATCTTTGGTAAATCCTCAATTCCATGTTCTGTCTTTGCCAATGTAACTGAAAGCTCTTTGTCCTCTAAAAAGGTATCAAAGCCTCCAAAGTATAACATCTGATATGACCCCTAATACTGTTACTCTGTTCTGTTCTATTGTTATATTCTGCCCAGTGGCACATTGATGTAAACTACTTTGTTACGGTATTGTTACCATGTTTTTAATGTACTCTGCTGTACTCTAGTATTTTACATAAATGTATTGTGTTGTTATTAGCAAGTTCTACTATGCAATTGTTTGTGGCATTGTACAATACTGTTTTATACTGTTCTCTATTCTATACAGTACTCTACTCTATTGTTAATGTACTTTTCCCCCTGCATTGTACTCTAATTTGTTGGTATAATGGTCATGAGATGTGAATGGATGATATATGCTCAGTTCAAGTAGTTCTTTGTTGCAATATTGTTGTGTTTAAGTGGGTAGATGAGACCTCACTAGTTAAAGGGTAGCTAGGGTAGATGTTTGGTTGACCAATCAGCTGATTTATGAAACTTCACTCACCAAAACGTGGAGGTGCGTGGCTTAGTGGTGAGAGTGTTGGACTCATGATTGTAAGATTGCGGTTTCGATTCCTGGAGCAGGTGACGTTGTTTCCTTGACCAAAACACTTCATTTCACATTGCTGCAGTCCACTCAGCTGGCAAAAGGGAGCAACCTTGCAATGGACTGGTGCCCCATCCAGGTGGAGAATATATACGCCATGGAAGCCAGGAAACCAGCCCTTATGAGCATACATGACTTGGGAAGGAACTTCACTTCACCCACCAATATGGTACCACTGAAACACCAAGTTACACACCCTTCTATCCTCCTCACCAACCGGGACCCACAAAATTGTGTTCCTCTCATTGTTGCTATCATTACAGTTGACATGAGCCAACATTAAGTGCTTTAAGTGGTTACTTGATCTATCAAAAACAGCAACCAAATAACCTTCAAATCATATGGTGTCATCTTAAAGTAAAGGGAAGATAATGTGATCTTAGATCATCATCTATTAACCATGGCTCCCAGGACAATATGGGGGTCCTCAAGCATCCTTTCAGTGGCCCTTGGTGACCTACGCTAATTGACTTGTGTTTTCCTTTTTTTTTTTCGGTGCAGTCCCCACTAAAAAAATCCAGGTTTTGGATCTGACCTGGATATTAAAAAGGTTGAGAACCACTGTCCTAGATACAGTACATCAAAGAAAATAAGACAGGATGGTCATGGCTGAAATGTCTTTTGTTGATCATAGGTCTGCTTGATCATCATTAACTTGAGATAATAACAACAACAACAACACTAGACCACAAGGAATTTTGATCTATGCTCCAGTAATTCTGACCATCTTTAACCTCAAGTTAGAGCAAAAATGTTCTTGGAGACATGGTGAGATGAGAAGTGGAAATGTTGTTGGTTGGGCCTCATAGATGACCGGGAATTGAGATGAAGGCAGTTAGGGGAAGATAAACAAGGATTTGTAGATCTAACCAACCCCTGTCATCTTGTAAAAAACTTTGTTGTTGTTGGTGGTGGTGGAAGTGGCAATGACAACAACAATGATGATGATATTGATGATGTTCATAATGATGATGGCAATGGCTGGAGTTGTTGTGGTGGTGATGATGATCATAGTGGCAGTAATGATTCTGGTAGTTATAATGGTGGGGATGGTGGTGGTGAAAATGATGATGGAAATCATAATGATGATGATGATGATATTAATGCTGGTGGCAGCGGCGGTGGTGGTGGTGGTGGTGGTGGTGGAAGTGATGATGATTTTTTTTTCTTTTTTTTTGTCAAGCATTATATTTCCCGTGCTTTGTTTTGTCAGCTGTACATTGGCTGCTACAACATCACACAGTGTGGCTATATCCAAGCAGCTATAGCATTGTTGAAATACAATTATATAACACAAACAGGGCCACTGAAATAACACTCATTGTCTACACTGTCTAACACCCCCTCACCCACACACACACACACACACGTGCAGGAGTACGTATATACATCATTATGATGAAGATGATGATGATCATCACCATCATCCTTTAATGTCTTTTTATCATGCTGTCATGGGTTGGATTACTATCATGGGTTGTATATATATACATATAAACATGTATGAGTATGTGTGTGTGTATATATATATATATATATAAATCGATCAATGGAAATTTCAGATGTGTTACCAGTGCCGGTGGCATGTAAGAGAACCTTCCGTTTCGCGACCGTTGCCAGCACCGCCCCGTTTCGTGTCCATTGCCAGCCTCGCCTGGCCCTCATGCCGGTGGCACATAAAAAGCACCATCCGTTCGTGGCCGTTTGCCAGCTCTGTCTGGCACCTGTGCTGGTGGCACGTAAAAAGCACCCACTACACTCTCGGAGTGGTTGGCGTTAGGAAGGGCATCCAGCCGTAGAAACACTGCCAGATTTGACTGGGCCTGATGCAGCCTTCTGGCTTCACAGACCCCAGTAGAACCGTCCAACCCATGCTAGCATGGAAAACGGACGCTAAACGATGATGATGATGATATATGTGTGTGTATAAGTAGCAATGATGTACAATGAATTGACACCTGTACATCTTTGTTACTCATTTATATTTTATTCACCTAACCTGGAATCTGTACTTTGGAAATACTGTAGAAAGTACCTTTATAAAAAGTACAGGTCTGAATTACAAGAGAGCGGATACCTTCACTTTGCTTGGTTGCATTGTCTGCACACATGGCAGGAATATCAGGTACAAACACCCCTGCATGGAGTCTTGATATTCAGTCTTCAAATAATATTGTTGGGGTGTGTGGATTATACCGACCTTGCAAGGTGCCTCAATTTAAGTACCGAATTCATCTGAATCTTATATATATATATATATATATAAGGATGAGACCTTGCTTTTCGCTATCATTGTCATAACATTTTGTAAGGCAGCGAGCTGGCAGAATCATTAGCATACCAGGAAATACTTAGTGGTATTTCGCCTGTCGCTACATTCTGAGTTCAAGTTCTGAGGTGAACTTTGCCTTTCATCCTTTTGGGGTTGATAAATTAAGCACCAGTTGAGTACTGGAGTCGATGTAATCGACTTAACCCCTCGCCCCAAATTTTGTATCAATTTGTGTAGCATATCTTCTTCCTTCTCTGATAGTTTAGTGGTATAGTGTGCTTTGTTTCTTCTCTTTTCAGCAGAAATAATTTTTACAGTTTAATATAAAGTATAAAGCGAATGTTTGTATCCATTTAGCTCTTAATTTCCTATAAGACCCAATACAATAACTAGATTGCATTGGTCAGCAAGTCCTGAAATGCAGGATATCACAAAAATCATATTAACCTTGTTTACATTCATTTTGAAGGAAGTGAAGAATTCCTTGATGAAAGGAAATAAAATCCCAAACACTTTCTTAATTGTTTATTTCTATTTTGTTATGGAATCACAGGGACTTTTATCAAAGAAAATCTTCAACAAGTTAAAGCATAGTATTTTATTTGCGACAAAGGATCATTAGAGAATATACTACAGAATTCCATAGTGCATATAATGGAAGCCATGGATGTTGTAACGTTGACCTGTGTTTTACTGTCTTTCCTTTAGCCACATCCCTTTCACATTCAGATTACTTCGTTGATTTCTTTGTTTAGTTCTTCACTTTGTTTTAAATTAATCATGTATTATCTCATAGCTTTGAGATTTCGATGATGCAGTTGTTAATGTTTAGAATAACATTTGCAGGAAAGGTGTGAGAGGCTGGATCTGGGTGGTTTGAGCATAAAAGAGGGAGAATTTTAGAAAATTACTATTTTTAAATCTCACAACAAGAGATATTCAGCAACAGTACTTTGGAGTAAAGCGCTTTTTGCCAACGTAACATGGCAGTCCTGGTTTAGGATGAATGTTACTATAATTTAGCTGATGAAGAGAAATAACTTGGAAACTGTGATACACAGATAATGTTGAGCTGAGTGGGGATGCTAGATTTCCTTGTTTGAAAATATAAGGACACAGATCATGTCGTATAGCCAGCTGGAGACAATGTCTCCTGGGGCTAAATTACAGCAACATTCATCCTAAACCAGGACTGCCATGTTATGTTGGCAAACAATCTTTACTCCAGGGAGAATTTTGTATTGTCAGATATAGCTGGTTTGAATGCTGAAGGATTATACAGCATCTTGATCTTGTTGGAGAATATAGACATCTTTGTTTATCGTAGTCTCCAACATACTCTTAATGTTGTTTGCATAACTGTGAATATATTCAAATGTATATACTTGTCACCATCTGGCTTTGGTCTTTCAGGAAATCAGATACCTGGGCTGACAGTTTCTATCAAAGCAGGAATTGTATCAAATGTTGTTTAAAAGAATCTGTTTGTCTAAACAGTTTTTAACACTTTTCCATAATCTTCTCTGTGTAGAACTTTTGAAAGTTAGCAAGTGACACAGATGCATAATCATCTGCATCTCACAACCAACTTTATGAATGTGTATTATGTTGACAATATTCAACATTTCTGATTATTATCTGCTCTCTAAAGTGTTCTGATCGAGTATTTTCAGAACATTGACAGGATTGACTTTCACAAGTCTTTTCTCAAGAAGAGCTATAATACCTTCTGGTCCTTCAGCTGCATTCGTATCAAGAACACGTATTGATTTGGTTAGAATCCATTCTGTTAATGTCACAAGAACATGAGAATATGCAAAACAATTTGTTTTTTATGGTGGAACTCAAAGTAGATAAAGCTTTGAATAATAGCTAAAAATTTGGGGTTTAAAAGCCCCTTTGGTAAAACCCAGATGTTATCTTTTATCTTTTCTTTGCTTCAGTCATTAGACTGGGGCCATGCTGGGGCACATCAAACAGTTTTACAGAAGATGTGGATTAAAGTCTCACAAGCAACCTTCAACTTCTGCTGTCCATAGAGGTTTTTTTAATCCAATATTCTACACGCTATTAATTATTTCTTTCAACTTCCACGTTTAAAAACAAATTATTATGCTAAAATTATTTGCCTCAAACTATGATGAGAAGTTGCCATGTCATAGTATAATATATATATATATATATATATATCCACTTGGCTGTTCAATTTGTTGCTGTTTGCCTGGCTGAGAAGAAGACACACTCATGTTGCAGTTTGAGTAGATGACAAAGACAAATCTGGCTAAGGGTCAGCCATATTCAAGAAATCATGACCCTGAAGCAGACTAAATTTTCATTTGAAGATTAGAGACTCACATGCTAAGTGGAAGAACGCCTTGATTGTTCTTCTTCATAGAAGCGTATCAGTGCAGCATCAATGAGTTTTATATTAATATTCTTCATTCCAGTTTGGTTCTTGTGTAAACAGAACCAAACTGGAGTCTTTAGAAATGTTCGAATATATTTCCTTGTGATGATTCGTCTGTTCCTAGGATGTGTATTTTTATATTATTCCAATGTGTGAGAGGAGCATCATGTGACTTTAAAATGTTTCAATATTTCTTTGTAAAGAAATTTTAGTTTTGTTCTCCTGAATTATTTCTCCCAAAATATCAGACCAATCTACCAATTCACTGCAGACGGAACTTTGTTGATTGGCACCCAATTAGTTCTGAGGAGGTCTGTACATGAGATTAGGAACGTACATACATACATGCCAGTATGCATGCATACATACGTACGTACATATGTATGTACATACATACATACATACACACACACACATACATACATACATACATACATACATAATGGCTGCCCCCTCATTATCGAGTATGGCCATTGCACGAAGCTTAATCAATGTTGTTATCGTGCAATGCCTGTGCAAGAAGATTATTTTTAAAGTGAGGAAAGGCTGTGCACTGAGTCAATCCCACTCACTAAGCAACAGCAGCCATGATCCGAGAAGAAGAACAAGTCAATATCATCGGTACCACTGAGCCGCAGGTTTTATGTCGGAGTTATCCCAGTTATCTGAGTTACCTTCTCCTTGAAAGATGCCCTAACAAAGGCTAGGAGTCCTTCACTCCCAATGGTTTACCCACGTGATCAGGTATTCAGTCCGATTATTTCTATGTCCCTGCGCATGATACAGCCTTAAGGCACTTATTGGATGGCCGTTGACTCTCAAGAGTTCCTCCGCCCTTTGACGGGTTTTGTTTTTGATCCCGCAGGGTGTCCAATAAACACCCTACTCACCAAGCAAGCTTGGTGGGGTTGCCGGTTGTACTGGGTTACATGTTACCAGTAGCACTCGAAAGTGACCTGACATACATACATACATACATACATACATACATGTATATGTATATGTCATCATTTATCATCATCATTTAACATCCATTTTCCATGCTGACATGGGCCGGATGGTTTGACAGGACCTAGCAAAGCTGGGAGTCACACCAGGTTTCATAATCTGTTTTCAGTCCTTCCTGATGTCAACCACTTCACAGAGTGGACTGGGTGATTTTTACCAGTGTTTTTTGTGGCCCCTGCGTAAGTGCTTTTTACAGGGCACCAGAACCAATGATTTTTGCATGACATATATATTTGCAGGTATGTATGTGTGTATGTAAGTTGTCAAGGAGAGGAAGACTCTGAGAGAAAACCTGTGACATATTCGATAATGTAGATGAGTTGTACTTTTTGAGTTTATGTTGTCCATGTTTAGAGAGTGGGATTGGATTTGTGCAAATCCTGTCCTCACTATAAAAAAAATCATCATGCACAGGCATCGCTTGGGAAAAAAAAGTAAGACCTATCACAAGAATGGCTGGTCATAGCCTTCGCATGCTTGAGACTTTTGATCAGGCGATGGCAATACTCGAACACGAGTTTGCAGCCATCATATATATACATGGAGGCGCAATGGCCCAGTGGTTAGGGCAGCAGACTCATGATTGAAGGCTAAAACAATGCGAAGCGCATTGTGACCAGCGATGTGTAGAAACATCTTATAGCCTGGTCGGTCACGTGATCATGTGATATATATATATGCACACACATACACACCACACACACACACACATTTACACCCATATATACACACATACATATATAGTTTATACACACCTCCTGCTCCTCTACATTAGCCTCTCACTCCATTACATATCTCCTCCACTGCAGTATACTCCAACCTATGTAATACACACTCCCCATTTCCCTACACAATTCAAATCTCCATACACTCCCTCCATCAGTACATATTCCTC
>NC_043012.1:35867191-35885995 GCF_006345805.1 Octopus sinensis
GTCAAAGAGACACCTTCACTCAAAGGCTCGTAACAGGTGATGAAACATGGGTTCATTATTATGAACCAGAATCAAAGAGGCAGTCAATGGAATGGCACCACTCTATGTCACTACCATCAAAAAAGTTCAAGATGCAAAAGTCAGCTGGAAAAATCATGGCGACCGTCTTTTGTGATACTCAAGGTGTCATTCTGGTTGATTTCTTGCCAAAAGGAAAAACAATAAACTCATAATAAGCTTCATTTCGATATATGGTACATGTTCCTGTGTTGGTAATTTTACCTGTCCTAAACAAAATGGCATTATTTTTTGACTCACCCTCGTAGTTTCACTTTACAGACATTTCAGGCGATGAATGGTCTTCAAGAATGGTCTTCAAGAATGGTCTTTAAGAATGGTCTTCAAGAATGGTCTTTAAGAATGGTCTTTAAGAATGGTCTTTAAGAATGGTCTTCAAGAATGAGTTAAATTTGTAAACCGAGGTTTCACTACATTTGTTTCTGTTTTTTACTTTCTGAGTTCAAATCTCACTGAGATCAACTTTGCTTTTCATCCTTTCAGGGTCAATAAAGTAAATACCAGTCAAGTACCCTGGAGGGGAGGGTATCAATTTCACACCCACCCTCTCTGAATTGCTGGCCTTGTGACTAAAGTAGCAACAATTACCGTATAATTATAAATTTCTAGCTTCTAACTGATTGTCTTAGATACTGGTTGTTATGGCAACCTGGAAAAATATTTCTGTCTGATATAAATAAATTGTGTGTGTGTGTGTGTGGTGTGTGTGTATTAATGTGTGAGTGTGTGTGAGGGTGTTAATGTGTGTATGTGAGTGAGTGTGTATGTGTGTATTAAGAATGTTATCATTCATGTGTTTGTGCTTAACCACAGTAACAACAACAACAACAACAATAGCCACAGAAATAAATTGCTGACTCAGAAAATTGGACCTGGAATAGCAAAGCAACAAGAATATTAATATTAAGACATAGATGACAAAGAGGAGGAAAAATAACAACAACCACAAGAAGAAGGAGGAGGAGGAGAAGAAGAAGAAGAAGAAGAAGAAGAAGGAGAAGGAGAAGAAGAAGGAGGAAGAAGAAGAAGAAGAAGAGGAAGAAGAAGAAAAAGAAGGAGAAGAAGGAGAAGGAGGAGGAGGAGAAAGAGAAAGAGGAGGAGGAGAAGAAGAAGAAGAAGAAGAAGGAAAAGGAGAAGAAGGAGGAGGAGGAGGAGGAGGAGAGAAGAAGAAGGAAAAGGAGGAGGAGAAGAAGAAGAAGAGAAGAAGAAGGAGAAGGAGGAGGAGGAGAACGAAAAGGAGAAGGAGGAGGAGGAGAAAGAAAAGGAGAAGAAGAAGAAGAAGAAAGTAGGTTTCTGTTTGAAGAAGAGTCGGTTATTATTTCTTGAAGAATGATTGGACTCCATAGAAGCGTCCTCATTTATCCACAACATGTAAAAATGTTTAGTGAGATAATTAATGAGATGTGGGTATGGTGTGTCTTGAGTGACAGATCTGTGAATCCTCATCGTCATCATCATCATTGTCATGATCATTTAAGGCCCCTTTGCCCATGCCATCATAGGTTGGCTTGTTTAACAGGAACTGATGGATCACAGAACTGTACCAGTCTCCAACGTCTGCTTGGCATCATTTTTACAGTCGGATGCTGTCAAAAAAGCAGTACTAGCGAAGTCACCCAATACTTAGAAGACAAGATCCTTCAATAAATATGTCTGGAAAATTCTCCATAAGCATTTTCTCCATGGGGAAATTTGCTGTAGGAAATTTCACTGTAAAGGAAGAACACAAACAGACTGTAAACGAGAGAACTCGTTTTAAAGAAATTCCCATTCTCTAATTGGTAGGTCTTTTTGATGAAGTTGCCATTTTAAGAAAACAGCTATATATATATATATATATATATATATTATTCTTAATTTTACTTGTTTCAGTCATTTGACTGCAGCCATGCTGGAGCACTGCCTTTTAATCAAGCAAATCAAATCCAAGATTTATTCTATGTAAGCCTAGTACTTATTCTATCTGTCTCTTTTACCGAACTAATGGGGACGTAAACACACCAGCATTGGTTGTCAAGTGATGTTAGGGGGGGGGGGGTTAAACACAGACACACAAACATACACATACATGCATATATATATACATGTATACGACAGGCTTCTTTCAGTTTCCATCTACCAAATCCATTCACATGACTTTGGTTGGCCCGAGTCTATAGTAGAAGACACTTGCCCAAGGTGCCACACAGTCGGACTGAACCCAGAACCATGTGGTTGGTAAGCAAGCTACTTACCACACAGCCACTCCTGCGCATATATATATATATATATATATATATATATATATTGTAATATATATATTGCAATTTTTTGTTTTGCATATTTTTGTTGTATGGCAAATTTTCCTACAGCAAAAATGTTTACAACCCTCCATAAAGTAAGACTGTACGAGCATATAGTGTAATGGTTAAAAGCGCAAGATTGCTAGTTCAATTCCAAGCAGTGCCTTGACTAAATAATAATAATAATAATTACATCAGCAAAAAAATACCGTAGGAATGAGAAACCAGGGCACCTGATGAAGGCTGGAGGGTATATCAGCCAAAACATTGTGGTAGCAACAAACAAGATGAGGACACATATCCGTCAAATGTAAATAAAGTAAATAAAGTAAGAGCGCTGTATTAAAGGAGGTGAAAGCGTGATAGAGGGGCTGGCCATGGATCCAATTGGACCTGGCGGGGTAGTCGGGGGGGGGGGCTACATAACAACATTAACGATAAAGAGGATCAAAGTGAACAACAAAAAAAATTGTAGAAATTATGCAAAAAATAAATAATAAGCAGCAATAACAACAGGGAATCAATAAAAGATTCTTGTGGGTCTTTGACTGACTTGAAACAACAGCAAAATCTCCCTCAAAGCAGACTCTTGCCATTTTGAAAAAAAAACAATATCACAGGGGATTCTGAAGTTTGGGAGGGACGAAATATATAATAATTAAATGATCAAAGCCTCCTCTTTCAGGACTGACCTGGGGTTAAACAACAACAGCAGCTATAATAATTAGAAGAAGTGAATAATATAAAACAAGTCATTAAAGAAAAACACATGACCAAAAAAAAAAACAAATCTGATTGGCTTTTCTTGAAAATAGCAACGAATTCTTGGCAGCTTATTTAATTATTATTATTATTATTATTATTATTATTATTATTATTGTTATTCTTGTGTGAAATAAATGAGTCAGAGGTGCCTTAGGGTCTGTCCCCAACTGAAATAATACAATTGTTTTAATTAGCTTGTATTCCATGTTGATTCGTTAAATGTTGGGCATCATCGTTGTTATATCATCATCTCTGTGGAAAGTTGTAATTAGCGGAGAAAATGGAGTTTGAGGTCGTCACTGGGAATTACTTATTTGAGGATTTCACGGCAAACTTTATGAAGAAACAAACCGTTTCTGCAGAGCTGCAACTTGTAATTTGCATATTATGAACATCATCATCATCATCATCATCATCATGGTCGTCATCATAATTGTCATCATTATCATTATTATTATTACTATTATTGCAAAATGAAAGAAATTAATATTATTAATTTATTATAGTTATGATTGAAATTATAATTATTATTACTATCATTATTGATATTCATTATTATCATTACTTCTATTATTATTATTATTATTATTATTATTATTATTATTATTATTATTATTATTATTATTATTATTATATTTATTATTGTTGTTATTATTATTATCATTATTATTATTATTATTATTATTATTATTATTATTATTATTATTATTGATATTGTTACAAATATTTCTATCTAAACGAAATAAGAAATTACTTTTATGCATAATAGAAAATATTTATTATTCACATACAAACAGATGCATATATATGTATATGTATATATATATACATATATATATATATATATACAAACATGTATATATATACACACACATGTATATATATATGTATATTATATATGTATGTATATATATATATATATTATATATATATATATAATAATATATATATTATATATATATATACATATATATGCATATATATATATATATTCACATACAAATATATATAAATAGATTAATTTATTATTAGTTGATTATATTCATAAGTTTTGAAAGAAAAATAATTAAAATTTCATTAAATATAATGAAGAAAATTAAATGTTAGTTTTTCAATAAAATACTTTGAACAGCATTAGTCATTATTTATTTTCTAAATTATATTTATTATGTTTATATTTATGATTCCCTATGCACACAAATATAAATGCATACATACTTGTGTGTGTGTGGTTAGAATGTAGCATGGGAAAGTGAATGTTTAATGATGATGTTGGAATAAATGACTATGTATGTATATATATATATTGTATATATACATGTATGTTATGTGTGTATGTGTGTACACAAACACATGCATATACACATACCTATATAAATATGTGTGTCAGTGTATATGTGTGTGTGTGTGTGTACACACAAGCACACATGCTTATACATATGATATATATTATATTTTGTTTTGGTCAAGTCCTGCTACTCTGAGTTTCCCCTGTAGGTGCACAGGATCCTCAGTCAAGTTATGACAGTCATATCTTGCCCAAAGTAAAACATCAATAATCTTTACCATGGTATTGAGTACTGGTTTTTTCTGATAGTTAACACCAAATAGCTACATTATAAATGTATATAGATCATCGTCATCATCATCATCATCATCATTTAATGTCTGCTCTCCATGCTGGCATGGATTGGACAGGTTGACATGGAGCTGGCTAGTAGGGGTCAGCTGTCCAGATTCAAACTGTCTGTTGTGGCATGGTTTCTATGGCTGGATGCCCTTCCTAATGCCAACCACTTAGCAGGATTGCATTTTACATGCTACCAGCATGGGCATGTTCATGCAGCACCAGCACAGTGGAGGCGCAGTGGTTAGGGGCAGCAGACTCATGGTCAGAGGATCATGGTTTTGATTCCCAGACCGGGTGTTGTGTTTGTTTATTGAGCGAAAACACCTAAAGCCCATTTTATGTGGCACTGACACCTGTAAAAGACATGCCTGAATGTGTGGAAAACAGCGATTTTACTTTGCACATCTTCTAAAGTGCAGCAAATTGCCACATCTCCCTGTTCCTTGTCATTTCCTCAGTGAGGCCCAGCATCCGGAGATCATTTCTCACCACATCTTCCTGGGTCTACACCTTCCCTGCATAATTAGAGCTTGCCACTTCTTTATGTAGCTGTCCTCATCCATATGCATCATATGACCAAACCAGTGCAGTCTTCTGTGTGTGTGTGTGTGTAATACGCACATATATATATATACATATAGTTTGATAGATAGATAGATAGATAGTTAGATAGGTAGGTAGGTAGGTAGGTAGGTAGGTAGGTTGGCAGACAGACAGATAGATGTACACACAATGTGTGTGTCTTTTCATTTTGAATATAAAACACAGTAACATTTAGATATTGTCATTAGAGGCAAAAAATGAAAATTGTTTTAACAAAGTATTTTGAATTAATTATATCTACACTTGAAATTTTTTGAAAAAATGTGCATTAGCAAACTACACAGCATTTCAACTCAGTGTTTGTTCCATTAAATTGTGATTCTACTTGTTAGAGATCAACTTGAAAGTGCAGAATTTAATAAGGTTTTAATGAAACCACCATTCAAGTGTGGTCGATGCCAGTACTGCTTGACTGGCCCTTGTGGCAGTGGCATGTAAAAAGCACCCACTACACTCTTGGAGTGGTTGGTGTTAGGAAGGGCATCCAGCTGTAGAAATTTTGCCAGATCATATTGGAGCCTGGTGCAGCCTTCTGGCTTGCCAGCCCTCAGTCAAACCATCCAGCTCATGCCATCATTGAAAGCAGACATTAAACGACAATAATGATGATGAGAGGATCAATTAGAAAGAGTTCAATTGTGGATTAATTAGATAGTGGTTCATCTCGATAGAGGATTAAGTCTATTAATGCATTTTAAACTTCTTTTATGTAATAACTATTGCTGCCCTTTTTTTGCTTCTGCTAACATTTTGTGGTTAACCCCTTCACTGTGATTCAATAGAGTGAAGGACTGAGGCTTAGTGGTTAAGGTATTCAGCTCACGGTCATGTGATCCTGAGTTCAATTCCTGGCAGTATGTTGTGGCCTTGAGCAAGGCTCTGTATTTCACATTGCTCCAGTCCACTCAGCTGGCAAAAATGAGTTGTACCTGTAATTCAAAGGGGCCAGCCTTGCCCCATTCTGTGTCACAGTGAACCTCCCTGAGAGCTACATTAAGGGTACACATGTGTCTGTGGAGTGCTCAGCCACTTGCACGCTGGTTTCATGAACAGATTGTTCCATTGACCAGATTAGCTGGAACTCCTGTCGTCATAAGTGATGACGGTCCAGTGTTTTTTCTTTTATGATTCAACAAATACACCAGAAAAGATTGTTGTCCACTAGTTTGTCACTGCTTGTACATCATAAGTCCTTTCATCAGTACAATATGGATGCTGGGTGATCTTTGCACACAGGCTAAAAATTGAAGTTATTTTTGAAAATTTGGACAATCCCTCCCACACACACACACCCTCTACTCTCTTTGTCCCCCTCAAATTCATATACCTTAGAACTCTCTCCCATCTCGATGTTTTCCTCCTTCTTATGACCTAAACTCTTTTAAACTGAAGTAAATTTTTTCCTTTCATCTTGATTTGTACCTCTTTATAGTCCTTTACACTAAATGGCTTCTCACTTTTTTTTGGACTTTCTTATTATATATATATATATATATATATATATATATATATATATACTCGTCCAAGCCAAAGGTGGTAGTATTCTCTTTGAAAAGCATTGAGATAAGGGCTCAACTAGAGATCAGATCAACTAGATTTAGATTCATTTAATCAGTAATTGAACTCACTAGATTGTGATTCAACTAAGTGGTGGATCAACTGGATTATGGTTTAGTTATGTATGGGATCAACTATGTGTGGTTCAACTAGATAGTGTATTGACTAGCTAGTAGATTGTGATTCAGCAAGGTAGTGGATTAACTTAGTGTGGTTCACTTTGGTAGCTGATTAATTAGGCAAGTGAATCGACTTGGCTATTGTTCATCTAAATATTGGATCAGCTGTGTAGTTAATGTATCAGCTAGGGCATGGATTGGTGTTCTGCCATGCTGGGGCACTGCTATTAGTGTGATTTCTAGTTTATTTCAAACTTATGACCCTCTTCCCAGATTTGGTTTTGTTAATAATTTTGGCAGAGCTCTTTCTATTTGCCATGATATGGGTTCATCTGGTGTCTCAATTAAAAATTTATCTAAATGTTTTTTGAGCACATCCATGTCTACCTCCTGTTTTGACAAGGTATTGAAAAGCTGTGGGTTCTTGGACCCTAAGCTGTTACAGTATTGACTTGTTACTTCAGCTAGAGAGGCTGGGATCTTTGGTACTCTGCACTGATGTTGAAACTGAAAGTTGTTATAGCTTTCAATCCCCAAATTAGCTGCTAGATCCTTCAGGTGTGGCTGTGTGGTAAGAAGTTTGTTGCACAACCACATGGTTCCGGGTTCAGTCCCACTGCATGGCACTTTGGGCAAGTGTCTTTTACTACTTCTTCGGGTTGACCAAAGCCTTGTGAGTGGATTTGGTAGACAGAAACTGAAAGAAGCCCATTGTTCATATATATATATATATGGGGTGGGTGGGTGGGTCTGTGTTTGTCCCCCACTACTGCTTGACAATTGGTGGTTGTGTGTCTTTTGTCCCTCTAACTCAGCAGTTTGGCAAAAGCGACTGATAAAATAAGCACTAGGCTCGATTTATTTGGCAATAACTCTTCAAGGCTGTGCCCCAGCATGGCCACAGTCTAATGACTGAAACAAAAGATAAAAGATATATATATATATAAATATCACTGCATATCTTTTGTATCTTCTCTCTCTGGGGAAGAGAGTCTGAATTCTTTTAACCTTCAACACTCGCTCATCTATTGCACAAATGCAATTGCTTTACTTTGGGTTGCCTCAAGTTTTGCTGTCAGTTTAACACTTGGTGGGGACCATAATAGGGACCAGTAATACAGATCATTGGAAATGAATGTTCTCATTCGGGCCAACATAGTTTTCACTTTCCTGGTTGTGAATGATCTCAGAATATCCAACCAGCCAGTTCTTTGCACAGTGTTACCATCAAAATAATATGCATATGGAATGATGCATCATTACTCATGTGGATTCTCAGGTCATAGCCCTACTGTGAATCTAGGATTACAATACCAGCTGCTCTTGCATATTCTTACTGCATTCATTTATGAACTGGTTGCAGGACCCTTCAACATTTTCAGCACTGAACTGCTTATGGTCTTCTTCAGGTCTTTCTGAAGATTTCTCTTATCCTCAGCCTGTGATTCCCTTCTGTCATCAGCATTGCTGGTGAAAATGGCTGATTATATTATAAGACTAGCAGTATCGCCCGGCGTTGCTCGGGTTTGTAAGGGAAATAACTATATAAGCATTTTTAGAGATGTAAAGTATAAAAGCCATCTCAATATGGCTAACCACAAAGGTGGGGGTGTTACTGTAGCTTTTTACGTTCTGAGATTTAATAATAAATTTTTAGAGAGTTACTTCCTTATATATGCCAAAAATGCATTAAAAATGGGAAAAATTGATGGTAAATTATTTTTAAAATTGTAGACTCATCGTAGACGCGCGCTAATACCCAGAAGGGCTCGATATGAATCACGACTATAAGATACCCGGTTTTGGTTAAGCTGCACCGCAAAATGTGGGAGTAGTTAGGAATCTAAATCGTAGGAGACAGACAGCACACAACCTCTCTTTTATATATAAAGAAGATATGGAAAGCAGGTACACGGTTAAAATCCAAGCTGTGTCCTCTTGAGGAACATTTGCTTATTCCAGTATTCCAGATACATTTTGTGTAAGTTATATATAAGAGTTAAAAAATACTGGAAAATATTTTCTGTAGAGTAAGAATATCAAAACATGATATTGAGAAAATTTTGGTATTATTTATTCATCATTCAATGGTAAATAAATAATACCAAGAAATTTCTCAATCTCCTGTTTCAGCATAAGATATATATATATATATATATATATATATATATATAATTTCAACAATTGAGGGTAAAATTAATTAATTAATCAATTTCACCAGTATTCAGTATGCAAAGGGACCATTTAAGGCGAATTCAAATTATTACATTATATAAAAGGGCTTAGTAAAATAAATTACTTTGCCGCAAAGTAATTTATTTTACTAAGCCCTTTTATATAATATATATATATATAATATATATATATATATATATATATGGGAAGAGTTTACGAAAAAAAAAAGATGAAGACAGGTGGTGTACAAAACAAACAGATGTATTAGTATAATGCTCAGGAATAGAAAAAGTCTTTTACGTTTCGAGCCTACGCTCTTCTACAGAAAGGGACACAGAAAAAACATGGTGAGAAAAAAATGTGTGTAGTGGCTAACGATATATATACATATATATATGTGTGTATGTAAGTACATATATATTTTATATAGCTTCATTGGACTTACCTATTGAGTGAAGTATTGTGTAATTGTATATCTCAAATAATTCTGTATATTCCCTATCATTTGATGTGGTTAGCCAGATTTGGATTGTATCAGAGTGCTAATAAGGTACCTGCCCAGATTCCAAATTCCTATTTATATTCCTATATATATATATATATGTGTGTGTATATGTATATATGTATATATGTATATATACATATATACATATATATATACATGTATATATGTATATATGTATATATACATTTATACATGCATATATATATATGTATATATGTATATATGCTGATGTGGCCATGTCATAAGAAGTTTGCTTTCCAACCACATGGTTTCATGTTCAATCTCAGTGTGTGGTGCCATGGGCAGGTGTCTCCTGATGGAGTCCTTAGATGATTGGATTTGGTAGATAGAAACTGAAAGAAGCCCATCATATGTGTGTGTGTTACTGTCCCCGTGCTATGACATCGCATGATAGTTGTGTCACCATCACTCAAGTGGTTTCCATCATTTCCAGTCTTTTGTGAGAAGATGTTTCTCCAAGGAGAAAATATTTCCTTACTTGGAAACAGGTGAGGGTCAGTTACAGGGAGAGCATTCCGTTTCAATGAATTCTATCTGACCCATGCAAGCATGGAAAAGTTGATGTTAAAATGATGATGATGATGATGATGATGATGATATATATATGTACATATTATTGAGAGGTTGAACCAATTTCATGTCATATATTACACACAGTCTACAGTTATAATGTACACACACACACACACACACACACGCAAACAAACAAGCATACACACACATAAATGTATATACATGTACACACATACATATAGTTATATGTCTTTTTAGCTAATTTTCTCTGGATTTAGCATTTTAGGGCCCTGGGTTGGGATCGTAGACCTTTTTTTTTTTTTTGAAGCAAAGTTTTACAGCCAGAGGCTGCTCCTAATTCTAACCATTTTAGTAATCCCTTACAGCACCTATGGAGAGCTGGAAAAAGATGAGAGAACAATTCAGCTTCTCCATCTACACAAACTTTTGCTGTCATCTGAAGAACGAGAACAAGAGAAAAGGAATAAAGATCTTTGGAATAAAGAAATTTCATCTTCCCAAAAACTATGTTACTCTGCCTCCTCTGTTGTGTACTTTCTTTTCTTGCTCCTGTTCACATTTGAGTGTCAACATTTGCATATATATATATATATATATATATATATATATATATATATATATATAATATGTATGTATATTTATATATGTGTGTGTTTGTGCATGTATATAGGTGCATATATATGTGTGTGTATATATATATATATATATATATATATACATGCACACACACTCACACACATATATGTATATGTGTATATGTATATATATGTGAGTGCGTGTGTGTATACATATATATATTTATGCATATAGATATATATAAATACAAATCAAATATGTATATGTGTGTATGCATATATATATATATATATAGATATATATATATATATATAATATATATATGTATATATATGTATGTATACACACACACACACATATATATATACATACACACACATATTCACATACCCATTCATATACATACACACATACATACATTTGTGTGTGTGTGTGTGTATCCTTATCCATGGACATAACTAAAATACAGACGACTACAAATACAGGCATTAAACATCTCCAGCCATGAAATCATTAACCATTCTCATTAGTAGACCTTCAATCATAAACCTTAAATATTACAAAAAAAAAACCAACAAAAAAAACAACAAAATATAACCCGTAAAATTCCAGTACATTCCGGGTGCATCAACAGTTCGACCTCATTCCAAGTTATAAATATATTTGCAGCTCCAGGAATGGGTTTGCCACTTGTGTCGGAAGCGGAGAGTTTTGGTACTTAGCACCGGTCTTTGGTATCATGGGAGGCACCGCAACCCAGATTCTATAATCCTGCAGGTGATTGAATCCCAATGTCTGCTAGAGAAATCCTCACAAATAACCCAACAGATTCCATCCGTAAGTGAAAGGACAATTTATCAATTAGAACAAGCAACAAGTTTGCACAGTCTGCTTCTCTCTCTCTCTCTCTCTCTCTATCTCTCTCTCTCTCTATCTGCTTGCATCTCCCTCTCTTTCTCTTATTTCTCTTTACCTTTGTCAGTGTTAAATATGTTTTGCATGCTTCCCATTCTCTCTCTCTCTCTCTCACTCAGTCTATCTATCTGCCTTTCTCTCTGTCTATGGATAGATAGATAGGAAGATAGAAAGATAGATTTGTCTGTCTGTCTTTATGACTGTCTGTCTGTTTGTCACTTCCTCTTGCTCTTTTATATTTGATACTTTTTTTTATTTTATTTTTACAATCTTTTTCAGTCTTATATTCTCTCTCTATCTCCTTCTCTACCTCTTCTTCCCCCTGGCAAGCCCCTCCTTCTCTGTCTGTCTCTCTGTCTCTCTCTCTATTCCTCTCTCTTACCTCTCTGTTGATAATCTCCCTCCCTCTTCCCCTCTTTGCTTTCTTCTCCATTTCTGTTTCCTCTCTGTTCTTTCCACTATATCCCTCTCTCTGTCTCTCTCTTTCTCTCTCCCCCTCTCTGTATATTCATATATACACGCATATATATGTACACACTCTCTCACACATCCACAGACATCTCTTCGTCCCCCCCTCTCACAGTCTCTGTCTGTTTCTCAACCTCTCTTTCTTTGCCTCACTCTCTCCCTTCCTCCCTCCCACTATCTCTCACTCTCACTCTCACTCTCACTCTGTCTCATCTTCTATCTCTCTCTCTCTCTCAGTGAACACCCGCCCCCTACTCTAAAATGTGCATGTTTCATGATTCTTCACCAATAAACGCCATTGGTTATCTTATCTGATTGATCCCAATATATATATTTGATGACCGCTTCCGCAACATTACCAAACAAACCTCTCCTCTCCCCCATGCACACATGCACATAAATATCAATAAATGTACATACATTCACACACACACACATGTATGTGTATGTATGTGTGAATGTATGTATGCATACATGTGTGTATATGTGTGTGTATGTGTGTGTATATATATATATATGCACATACATATATACATATATATATATATATATATACTCATACATATATATATGTATATATGTATGTATTTATGTATGTATGTATGTAAATATATATATGCATGTATGTATGTATGTATATACATGCATACGCATATATCTAGCCGGTGCTATACAGACACTCAGTAGACCTCTTCCGATCACAAAGTTAGAATTCCTTAATAGAGATACTAATAATTAATAAAATTGTTAATGAGATAGATCACCTCCTTGCTCCCCACAGTTCTGAAACATATTTGCCTTAGTTCAAAATTCCACCGAGAACTCTCCCTTCCTCTGTGACTTACATGTATCAGTAACGACAAGATCTGACCCCCAATTTAGCACTTATGGAAAAGGTTGGGGTTAAGTAAACTAAGTCTATGGCCAATAGGGACCAAGTTGTGCTGTAGCCATTGTCCAACTCCCATCTACATTTCTGAAATGGTTTTACTGCTAGAAAGAGTGAAATAGCCAGAGATTTTTGGCTCGTGTTCCTTGTATATCTGATTTCCACTTTGATTGGTCCGTTTCTGAAGACACTTGAAGAATAGACTTATTCTGAAAGAGAGTTTAGGGAAATAGAAATACCAAAGGTGCTATTACTAATCATAATTCAAATATTTTGCATTATTGCATAACTATACCAGATAATATATACATATATATACGTAATTATATATATATATATATATTATATATATATACATATATTTTCAAAATGTGACAAGTGACCACACCCCTGACACACAGATGAATGATGGGTAAAAACGAAGATTGGTAAGTAAGGGTTACCCAAAAGATGCTGCTCTTAAAAATACTTCATAACAGAAAATAATTTCATTATTTCAGCCAAACCAAAACTGTTCAATGACTCAAACCGGTTTTTTATCGAGCATTTGTCTTCTATTTTTTGTCGGCTTTTTCTTCTTCTTTTTCTTCTCTGTTTTAATTATATTTTTATTGTTTTTCAAGTATTTTCTTTGCTTGCATAAACCTAAGAAAGAAGAAGACATATTGATTTTCTTATATATCTTTGAAATATACCAAACTCTCTGCTAATGGCACTGTAGTGGTGGTGGTGGTGGTGGTGGTGGTGGTGGTGGTGGTGGTGATGGTGTTGGTGGCGGCGGTAGTGGCGGCAGTTGTGGTGGCAGTAGGTGTCACTGGGGTCAGACTTGAGGTAGGACTGCTGGATATGTCAGACTCCAGGTCAGTATTAGAAGGGGTTTGGGTAACCCTGTGTGAGAGGGGTTGTATTTGTGGATGTATGTATGTGTGGTTGTGGACCAGTGATGTGTATGTGTATGTGAGTGTGTGTGTGTCAACAGTGGTCTGTGTGTGTATTGTGTATGTGTGTGTATTGTGTATGTGTGTGTTTATAGTGGTGTATATGCATATGTGTGTGTGTGAGTGTATATTATTGTGATGTTCTACAGTATATATGTGTAATGATGTAAGTTTGTATTGTGTATGTGTGTATGTGTAGTGACATGGATGTATTCATTTTTGTAGTTGATCTTGTTCAGCTCCAAGTTGACTCTGATCCAACAGAATATGACCTTAGGCATTCCAGCCATGGCCACTTCATCTATTTTTTCAGGAACTCTGTACTTGAGACTACATTCTCTAATGTGTCTCTTCTTTTGTTAGAAAAGTAGAGTGCGATTAGAAGGAGCAGTTGGAAGACCATGTAAAAGCTTGTTGGTGTCCATGGTGTTTGGGGCGGTGGTGATAGTTGCTGTCGCTTGTTGTTTAGCCCCAGGTCAACTGTAATTCAACTGACCTATAATCATGTCTCTTTTGTGTTTTTAAGACTATATTTTCGAATAAGTCCTTCAGTTGAGAAAATATTAGCTGCTATCTCTAGCAAGCTCATTGACTGCATAGAGGCTCCTTTAATAGAGTCTGCAGCAATGCTATGAGATATGTATGTAGGGATGTATTGTAATGTGTGTGTGTCTAGTGTGTGTGTCTGGTGTGTGTATGTGTGTGTGTGTGTGTAGTGATGCCATGTGTGTGGGGTGTGCTTGTGTATAGTGAGCTGTGTATGTCTGTGTATGTAGGTATTCAGTCATTAACAAAGCAATTAATCAACCTAATTATTTATTTATTTCTCACCATTAGTCTGTGTTCACTTCCGATCAATTCTCCAATCCATCACATCAGCCTCTGCTCTGTATTGAACCCTAAAACATTATCTTCACTGACTGAGAAGTAGTACAGTGAGATGTTATTATTCATTCTTTTGTTATCCACGTCAATCATCCGGTAAAACTTTATTCAGCAATCACCACTCATTAAACTTCTACACTCTCTACTTCATCTGTCAATTCTACTTTAATCTGTAATCCATTACTTTTAAATCTACCAAGTCACTGATTGATTGAAAGAGAGAGAGAGGGAGAGAGAGATAAATAGGAAGAGAGAAAGGGAGAGAATGTGAGAGAGGAGGGTGAGGGAGTGAGTGACAAGACTTTTGTGTATAATTTGACTGAGGGTTGAACCCTGGTCCCTGCTCCTAGAGATTTCAGCCTAAGTGTAAGTATGTTTCATGATGGAAGACACTGTATGTGGTTATCTTACCTGTACTAGAAATAGCACCTAAATTGCATTCTATGGTGTTAAATAAATAAAAACATGGAAGAGCATATTGTATTATACAGCCCTTGATACAATGTCTTAATTAAAAAAAAAAACAGGAGAGTCACATCTGGAACACCTTTGATGATGATTATGCTGGATCAGGACTGATCTGATGGCAACAATATATGTTACATAATTTATTGGCCAATACAAAGGACATGAAATTCATTCGATTTATTTGTTAGAATGTAATTAGAATGTCACAGGAAAATCTCACAAGATAGATTCTTGAAGCTGAGACAACCAGCAGGACATCTGAAGAGAGTTCCAGAAGGAGACAGTTGGATGATATCCACAGTCTCATTTGGTCATGCTTGGGAATTCAACTGGAAAGTGTAACTGGTTGCTTCTGAGAGGGCCCTACAGAGGAGGTGCCTGAGGGCTCTGACCCCTATGATCCTCTCAGGAATAGTGGGTGGAAAAAATAGCTAGATGGAACTGGATTTGATCTCAGCATTGTTAGCATGAAACTATTTACCAATTTCCTCACAGTTGATCACATCACCCTGTAGTTCTACTGTCTGTGAAATGGTAAATGCTGAGTAGCACAACCAGTCATTGAACAATGACAGGAATATCATAAGAGGGACCTATCTCTAATATCAGTTCACAGCATCTGCTTTTCCAGTATCTGTTCCTGAGGAGGAGATAACCACTCTGAAATGCATGTATCCAACAGCCTGGTTAGGGAATGCTGTAAACTGACTTGGTGTATCTACACCTATTTGTCTGCAACAAGAAGTTTTCTCCAAGACTAAAAACTGTCAGTGGCTTTCTTATGGATTCAAATATACCCCAAACATATTCGAACTGACAAGTATAAAGTATGTCTAAGGGGTTGATGGTAAAAGCAAGGAGCACTGAATAAATAAAACCTGTAGAGACCTGCAAGAAATATGGTGAGCATGATCTGTTGGACGGGTCAAACTAACTTCTCTAAAGAGCAAAACCCTTAAGACATGAGAAAATAGTTGTGGTATTAAAGGAATCAGGTGAAGTATGAAGTATTTGTGATGCCAATGTGAGACAGGGAACGAGGCAGATCTGTTATGGTGGGAGAGAAAGGAGGCAAGTATGATCTTATGTCCACAGGAAAGACAACTGTGTTGGTATTGGATATATCAGGAGAATGGATGGTAAATGTTAGGGAACTCTGTAGAGGAGGAAGATCACTAGAGTAGCTAGAGCGGGGTGAAGGGGGCAGTCCCCCTTGCGTGACACTTTTATGGGGGTAGCACCACTTTTGGCTCTGCTATATGCAATATGTATTTTAATTAGGGGCTCGGGGGAAGCAGACTGAAGGGCCACTCTGAGTGGCACACACTCTTGTCACACTAGTGAGAAAGATATGATGAGGTAAGATCTTAGGTTATTAATCCTCACAAAAGAAATAATAAAAGATTGATATATATGAAGAGATATAATATACAGTATAACTATGCTACCTGACTGATACCAGCGAAGAAATGGGTTGTTTGTTATCTATTTTGATGATTACGATGATGTTGATGATGATGATGATGATGACATGATCTGCGTATGTTTAATTGTTTTACACACTGCACTGGCTCTACAGCTGTATCTGTGTGTAAAGGCAGATGAATGTGAATAAAGCTGTTTTTGGCAATTCTAAAAACATGTTTTCTATAATCACATAGTGTGTCACAAGTGATCTAGTTGTACTAAATGTTGTCTAATAATATTTTCTGGATGCTGTATGGGTACATAAGATTTTCATTATATATCTGTGTGTGTGTGTGTGTGTGGTTGTGTGTGTGTGTGTGTGTGTGTGTGTTTGTGTGTGTGTGTGTGTGTGTGTGTGTTTATATACTATTATTTTATTTTACATACAGCTTGCATTGTAGGATGACTCCTTCATCAGCTGTCATCTGGAGATCACAATGGTTTTGCCATCTTCAGATGCAGCATCTCTCCCTTTAGTAGCCCCAAGCAGTATTGATGCTACTATGTCTGGTTTATTTTGGTCCAAACTGCAACACAAATTTTTCTTTCTGTTTTATATATGTGTATACACACACACACACACACACACACATGACTCTATGGTGCTTAAGAAGTCCACATCACATCCACATGGGCTCAGACTCAGCCACACTTGCATGGCACTTCAGGCATATCTCTACTTGAAAAACAGGTCAGGTTTAGCAACAGGAAGAGCATCCGACTGACAAACAGTAATCTGTGCTAGCATTGAAAACAGACATAAAATGTATGTATTATGTATCTCTGTATCTATGGATGTATGTGAGGAAGTAAGAGAGAGTTAGAGAGTATATCATAATGTCTGTATGTGTGTATGTGTGTGTGTGTGTGTGTGTGCTTATGCCAAAACCATTTTCATATCAAAAAATGTGCTTACAATATCACAGGAGACATTATTGCCATGTAACAGCATCCATCGATCTTTCAGTCTATCACCACCTTGACCACTATGAAGAAACAGTGAGGAGGAGGAGTGACACTGCACTATTCCCTTGGAATCAACCACTTCCACAGACTTTATCAACAACACCTTCATACCTGTTTATCAATATCAATTTGGCTTCTTTTTGTTTTCTGTTTCAGAGTCCCCCCAAACAAGGGGAAACCGAAGAGAAATCAACTCCAAAACCTGTAAGTAAATTCTTCTCATTATCTTCATTCTTTTATTCTTTTATTTATTTAGCATTTTTAAAATTTTGTTTTATGTATTGTCTCTCATGATTTTGTTTGTTTTGTTGATTTTTTGTTTTGCAGTGATCTAGATTAAATCTTCCCTCAAAATTTCATGCTAGTTTCTGTCCCAAACACCAGAGTAATTAATGACAAACCTATTTTACTAAATTCTTCATTATTTACAAAATTAATTGAAACAAAAGCAGGGAATTTCAACAGAAATATGGTTAACGAAAAGATTAAATCATTATGGACCCTAGTAGCAGTGTCACAAAAAATATGCCCCCCACCCACCCAGTCCACCGTCTGTAAAGCTGTTGGTGTTAGGAAGGGCATCATCCATTCAGCCATAGGAACCATACCAGAAGAGGCATTGGAACACGATGCAGTTCTTGGGGTCATTGGATCCGGTCAAACTGTCCAACTCATGACAGCATGGAACATGATGTTGATGATGGTTTTAGAGGATGGCAGGGTGGGGGAGCAGAAGCTATGACCGATTTGCAGTGTCTCTAAAAGTGGTGGAAGGAAAGGAGAGGAAGGTGTTACTTTGAAACCAGGGACTGGGTCTGAATGTTCGCAATAGTGGACACTGCCAAATGTAGTCACAGGTTAGGTGGTGGTGTTAAACTGGACAATGGATGAAGTCTGCCTCTTCTCACCATGAACAATCCTTGTGGTGAGTTTCCATAAACATCCTATCTATGAAATTTCACT
>NC_043012.1:35886095-35896095 GCF_006345805.1 Octopus sinensis
TGTATATATGTATATATATAGATATATGTATGTATGTATGTATATATGCAGACAGATATGTGTGTGTGTATATGCATATGTGTGTATATGCATGTGTGTGTGTGTGTGTGAACTTACATAAATACAGTGCACATGTTATGCATGTTATTGCTGTGACCAGTTGTACATGTCTGTCTCATATCCATTATAAAATTTTTTTGCTAATAATACCCTCATCACCACCACCGCCACCACCACCGCCACCATCACTCTCATCAACATTGTCATTGTTGTTGTCACTTCCACTATCACCACACACGTACACACACACACACATGCACAGACACAAGTATGTATATATATGTGTGTGTGCGCGTTGTGTGTGTGTGTGTATGTATATGTGTGCTATGCATGGATATATATATATACACATATAAATATATTATACATATATATATATATATATATATATATATAATATATACACACACATATATATATTTATATATACATACATATATATATGTATATATATGTATATATATATAAATACATATATATATGTATGTGATGTTATGTATGTATGTATATGTATATATATATATATATATATATATATATATATATATATATATATATATATATATATAATACACATATATATACATACAATATATATTTATAGTGAGATAAATAGATAGATAGATAGTTAGATAGGTAGATAGGACAGGATAGATCTGTACATGTATGTATGGGTATTTGTGTGTCTATCTTCCTTTGATGTATTTTGGCAAAGGATGAACACATTAGTGAGAAAGCCAATAAGCCAGTCCTGTTTGACAAAAGTACTATGCAATATTTGTTCTGCACCAAGTAGCAGACACGCCTTTGTCAGTGTCACTGCAAGAAACACATTAAATCAATGATTGATCTGTTGTAAACCTGTAACCAGCAATACAACTGTGATCTAAAGTAAAATAAAATAAAGCTGGCCGTGTTGTTTCAGGTCTCTGTTCATTCACTGATGTCGTTTTTGTTCTCTTAAACACATTGGATGGAAATTGGAACACTTCAGGCTTGTCCATGTTCCAACACCCAACATTAATTAAAACCCATTAGTGCCCATAGTCCATTCTTTAGGACCAAAAGGATAATCCATCATATTTCTGTAACACCTGTATTTTCCTGAGATACCTTTAGTTAGTCTTCAAGACTGGGGTGCCTTTCACATATTGTAATAAAACTTTCTTTTTTATATTTAGTATCAGATAAAAAAACAGATTTTTCGTAATAAATTAAATAAAAAACGTTTGGGCCCTAATGGGTTAACAGCAGCAAACCTTGCTTTCAACACTCAGGATTATTTCATGCTCAGAATTGTCAAAGTAAGGGATAAACTATGTGCCCCTGGACGAAATGCTTTGCGGTGTTTCGTCTGCTGCTGTGTTCTGAGTTCAAATTCCGCCGAGGTCGACTTTGCCTTTCATCCTTTCGGGGTCGATAAATTAAGTACCAGTTACGCACTGGGGTCGAATGTAATTGACTTAATCCCTTTGTCTGTCTTGTTTGTCCCCTCTGTGTTTAGCCCCTTGTGGGTAGTAAAGAAATATATGTACCCCTGAAGTTAACTGTCACGACAGTGCCTCCTTCAAAAATGCTTCCTGCAATTTCCCAACCCTATTCCTGGTCTGCCAGTCTACCATTTCCTCTCTATGATCCTTTCATTGTTCCCTTTTCTATCTTTTTGTAGTTTTCTCCTGTCCAAGTTCTATGCAAGGATTTTAGGATTTTTTTTTTTTTTTTTTTTTTTTCTTTATTTGAATTAGGTTTGCTTTTTTGGCCCTCTTTTAACCTTTTCTCACAAGTTGTAGTGCATCTGAACGTTGTCGACGATATGTTAGTCATCATCATCGTCACCACCACTACAGCCATGACCACTACCAACATCATCATCATCATTGCCATCACCACTACCACCACCATCATCATCATCATTGCCATCACCACCACCACCATCACCACCACTAACACCACCACCATCATCACTACTACAACCATTACCACCACCACCATCATCATCATCATCATCACCATCATCATCATCACCATCATCATCACCACCACCACCAACACCACCACCATCACCATCATCATCATCATCATCATCATCACCACCACCACCACCATCGCCATCATCATCATCATCACCACCACCACCACCACCACCACCACCATCACCACCACCACCACCATCATCATCATCACCACCACCACCACCACCACCACCATCATCATCATCATCATCATCACCATCATCATCATCATCACCATCATCATCACCACCACCACCACCACCACCACCATCGCCATCATCATCATCACCACCACCACCACCACCATCACCACCACCACCATCATCATCATCATCACCACCACCACCACCACCATCACCACCACCACCACCACCACCATCATCATCATCATCATCATCATCATCACCACAACCACCACCACCACCATTATCATCATTAAGGTGGTGAATTTACAGAATGTTGGACAAAATGCTTAGAAGCCTTTTTACCCGTCTTTTCATTCTGAGTTCAAATTCTGCTGACATTGACATTGGCTTCTGGGCCAAGAAATGCTATTTTCCCAATATGCTCTACTTTCATTTTCATTCCTATTATTCCCAACCAATTTCCAAATTCCTTTTTTTTTTTCTTTGCTCACCCTACCTTGGCTACCAATGCACTTTGACCTCAGAGTTTTGATTTCTCCTCACAGCTTCACATTGCATCATTTTTTTCTCCTTCTTTTGTGATGATTTTTCTCTCACCATGGCAAGCAATGTCTATGATTTGGCACAATTCTTCTTCCTTATCTACCATCTCCTCAGCATTCAATTCTATGATCACACTGGTTCGTGAAGTCCCAAAAGATCTTTACATTTTGCCATTTTCTTCCATACCTTTTGGCTTGGGCTCATATCTTTTTCTCTCTTTCCAAACCAAAACTTGTTACATAGTTCCCACTGGACCATTTTGATGACATTGTCATGCCTTCTCTTTTATTCTTCCCAGGCCCATTTGCTGCATTTGCTTAAAACATGCCATGCTGTCTCTCCAGTTTTACGATATACTCTGCAGTTGTCAGGTTCTCCTGATTGGTCAGTTTTGTGCTTGATGTAGTTTCTTCCGCAGAATCGTTAGCTGGGCTAAAGGCTTAGTAGCATTTCGTCCGTCTGTATGTTATGAGTTCAAATGCCATGAGAGTCGACTTTGCCCTTCATCCTTTTTGGGGTCAATAAAATAAGTAGCTGTTGATTTATCCCTTGCACAAAACTTGCTGGTGGTAAGGTCCTTAGATACTAAGAACCTTATTATTGTTACGTTCTGAGTTCAAATTCTACCGAGGTCGACTATGCCTTTCATCTTTTCAGGGTCAATAAATTAAGTATCAGTGAAACACTGGGGTCATGTAATCGACTAGTCCTCTCCCCTAAAATTTCAGGTCTTGTACCTTTAGCAGAAGGGATCATCATCATCATCATCATCGTCATCATCATCATCATTATTCTCAGTTGCCCTTGTGACTCAATACATCACATATGCTGTTTCCCATCCAGCTCTTTGTTATCAGTCCTTACAAGCCAAGACCAACCTTCTTTCCACTTGTTCCACACCTCTCACAGAGCTGTATTATTCCACCAATATGAGGCTTGCTGCTGGACTGGAACTTTGCTCCATCCTTAGAATTAGATGTTGGCTTGCAATAGGATTCCAATGCATTTACTTGCTACCTCATAGCTCTCTCTCTCTCTCTCTCTCTCTCTCTCTCTCTCTCTCTCTCTCTCTCTATCTATCTATCTATCTATCTATCTATCTATCTAGCTTGCAGTCTTTCTCTCTGTGTAACAAGAATTAAAAGTTAAGTTTTTCCACAGAAATCCTTTAGTATAATAATGCGCTTATCGTATGCAGTGCAGTGCTGGGGGGGGGGGGGCACTACTCCTCCTTGGGGAAAGCTAAAGTGGGGAATAGAAAGTAGCAATGAAAGATAGTCGTGTAAGCCAAAGGGACATGCATAGCTGAGAGAATAAAGCAAAAAAGAGAGTAAAGCAATCAGTAAAACATCCATAAAGAGGGAAGGGTGGATGGGCATGTCAGATGCAGTATTGGTGAATTTTGGGAAGTGGTGAATTTTAGAAGAATGCAGTGTCCTGACATCAAATGACTGATGCAGGTAGTTTGTTCTATATTTTGATAATTCTGGGTGTAAAAAAATGTTTCTGAAAATCATTGGTGCTGCCTTATTTTTTGGTTTTATAAGGGTGTCTCCAAGTGGTAGAGATATTGGATTCAAAACAAGGTGGCCAAAATTGTTGGAAAGATGTTGGGTAATCTTGTGGTCTTCTACCGAATCAGCTGCTTAACATTCAGACTTTTGTGTGTCAATGCCCAGAGAAGCAATATGCTCAAGTGTGTAGGTCTAATTAGAATTTTAGTCACCTCTTCCATTAATAACTCAATTAACCCTTTCAATATCAACCCGGCTGAGACTGCCTCTGGCTCTGTAGCACAAATGTCTTGTTTTCAGAAATCTTCCACCAAACCTTAGTCACGATTTATGTTCCTAACCCTAGCTTAATGATAACTAAGTTATCTCACTAAATTCTTTGTTATATTTAAAATTAATTGTAAGAAACACAGAGCATCTCAACAGAAATATGGTAACAAAAGGGTTAACAAATGATTAATTAAACCCTTTTCATACCAACCTGGCTTAAACTGCTTCGTGTTTTGTAGTGCAAATGTCTTGTTTTCAAAAGTTCTGAATTAAAATCTTCCACCAACGATCACGCTCAGATGGTGCTTTTAACGTTCGACTGACATGGGTACCAAGCAAGCGGTACTGTCATCGGCCATGTCAGCGATTTTGATTTCACTTGCCTCAACAGGTCTTCACCAGCAAAGTTTATTATCCAATGAATGAAGGGTACTCATACGTGGGCTGGTTATACACCATTGGCATAGGCCATGGGTTATGGTCTTGGCTTGCCAGGTTTTCTCAAGCACAGCCTATCTCTAAAGGTCTCAGGGTTGATAAAATAGTACCAGTTGTGCATTGAGGGTCAGTGTAACCCTCTCCCACCAAATTTTAGGCCTTGTGCTTTTAGTAGAAACGAATATTAATAAAAGACAGCGAACTTGCAGAATCGTTAGCGTGTGAGAGGACAAAATACTTAGTGGCATTACTAGCAAGCTCCTTAGGTTCTGAGTTCAAATTTCACTGAGGTTGACTTTATCTTTCATCTTTTTGGAGCTGATAAGTACTGGGGTCAATGTAATCAAACAACTCCCTTCATCTAAAACTGTTTGCCTTGTACCAAAATTCAAAACAATTATCGTTATTATTATTAGGGGTAAGTTTAAGGCGGCAAGCTGGCAGAATCTTTTAGCACACTGGACGAAATGCTTCATGGTATTTTGCCAGTTCAAAATCCACTGAGGTCAACTTTGCCTTTCGCCCTTTCGGGGTCGATAAATTAAGTACCAGTTGCATACTGGGGTCAATCTAATTGACAGGCCCCCTCCCCAAAATTTAAGGTGTTTTGCTGGCAGAACTGTTGGCTCACTGAACAGAATGCTTTGCAGTATTTCATCCATATTTATGTACTGTGTTGAAATACCACTTTACCTTTTCATCCAATCAGGCTCGATAAAATAAGTACCAGTTGCGTACTGGGGTTGATGTAATCGACTAGACACTCCCTCCCCCCAGATTTCAGACTTTGGGCTTTTAGTAAAAAGGATTATCAGTGCTGTATCTCAGACCATTGAACCTGTTGGGGCAAAACCAGGTTTTACCAGGTGCGAACGTCACATATCTTCAATATCGTTCGACTTGCTAGAAATAGCTGCTAAATTCCCTTCTAACCACACACTATCATATTGTAAAAGGAAGGGCAGATTGTTTAAAGTAATCCTGGAGTCAATGTCTGAAACGAACATAGGAAAGAATTCTTTGATCAAGTTGTGCTTAATTCGAGTTAGCCTGGGGTTAAACAGCAATAGGCTTTCCCTCTCCTCCCCCCCACGCCTCCTTTCTTCGAGGAATGGGTCTATTGGAACGATAGACTTTTGTTCCCCTCAACGACAAACCAATTAATTCACTTTTAATTTTTCTACTCGTTAATTATCGATAGAGACCACCCATCACTGCTTTTATCCGCTTTTATTTTATTCTGACCAGCGTATTATATCATATTTTCCTAATAATAATATCTTTATACTTTAATATTAACATAAATTGTATATATTTTTTCACCCGTTATCACATTTTGCTTCAATTAACAAGAATTATTAAAGGGAAGTAACTTGTATTAATTGTTTCACACATTACCTCCCTTATTAATTTTGTGTTCACCTTCCACATAGAAAAAGTTATCCTTTCAGCATTCTTTTGTTTTTGTTATTGTTCTTGTTCATGCTACATCCCTTACCTTATCGTGCATGGCCCTCGTTTTTTAAGCCAGAAAGATTTGTGATTTAAGAGCTACAATGTTGAGCAGGTTTAGGGGTAAATGTTTATATAAGTATGGCTACATTTCTGTGACTGGAATCCTTAAAAAAAAAGACAGGAAAAGTACATATATTCGTGTATGCACTCGCTCTCTCTTCTCAGCCACATGGTTCCAGGTTCAATCCCACTGCGTGGCCCATTGGGTTACTGTCTTCTACTGAAGCCTCGAGTCGACTAAGATTTTGTCAGTGGATTTGATAGACAGAAATGTGTGTGTGTGTTTGTCTTGGTGTTTGTCCCTCACCACCACTTGACAACCATTGGGTGTGTGTTTACATCCCCGTAAGTTAGTGACTTAATAAGAGCGATCACTAGAATAAGTATCAAATGGTGCTCCAGCATGGTCACAATCTAATGACTGAAACAAAAGAAAGATGAAAATAAAGATTACGTATATGTGTGTGTGTTTATATATATATAGAATAAGAAAATTTTAGTGGTGAGGCTACTCCATGTGAAGTACAACTGTTTTTTGTGCTCGTTTATGAGCTAAGGAGTAATAAAATTTTTAGTAGAAGATAAAAATTTCAGTTGTCAGTAATTTACATCCAATCTATATATCTATATATAATATATATATATATCTAGTATATTGATCTATATATATATAATAATATATTTATATATCTAGGCGCAGATGGCTGTGTGGTAAGTAGCTTGCTAACCAACTACATGGTTTCCAGGTTCAGTCCCACTGCGTGGCACCTTGGGCAAGTGTCTTCTACTATAGCCTCGGTCCGACCAAACCTTTGTGAGTGGATTTGGTAGGCGGAAACTGAAAAGAAGCCCGTCGTATATATGTATATATATATATGCATGTGTGTGTTTGTGTGTCTGTGTTTGTCCCCCTAGCATTGCTTGACAACTGATGCTGGTGTGTTTATGTCCCCGTTACTTAGCGGTTTGGCAAAAAAGACCGATAGAATAAGTACTGGGCTTACAGAAGAATAAGTCCTGGGGTCGAGTTGCTCGATTAAAGGCGGTGCTCCAGAATGGCTGCAGTCAAATGACTGAAACAAGTAAAAGAGTAAAGAGTAAAGAGTATATATGGGTACAGGATGTCACCAACTGTGTAAGCAGCATGAAGTATGAAAACAAATTAGCTAAATACACAAACAACAGGAGAAAAATGGAAAACAGGACAAGTAAACAGAGAGAAAGGACCCTTCATCAGTTGTCGGCTGTCTACCTACTCCTTGTTTCGAGCATTCAACGACAATTTGAGTCTTCAAAGAAAGTTGATCCCATAAATTCTAAAATAAAATTTAGGATTTATGAAGGGTCAAAGCTGGGTACAAAAACAGGACATTGGAAACTTACAAGGAAACCGAATGAAAATAAAGGTGGAAGGACATTAGACTATGTGTGTGTGTGTGTGTGTGTTTATATTATATATATATATATATATATATAATATTGATGTTGCAGGCCAGGATGTTGCAAAAGGACATGAAGGCCTGCAACATCATATTAGCGGTTGGGAGGCAGTTGCCGGCAACCGTGGAGACTGGCGACGTACCGTAAAAGAGGGAATACAAAGGAGTGACAGAGAGAGAGAGAGGAGAAATGGAAAGACAAGAGAAGACGTCAACAAGAAACTATGGCATTACAACCAGCCATTACAACAGTCTTCGCTACATTTGCGGTACCTGCCAGAGGGAATGTTTGTCCAGGATAGGACTACACAGCCACAGCAGGAAATGTATCAGGACATGAAATGTAAAAGCCGGACTAAACTACTTTATGCGCAACTCCATTGTCTCCCGAGACAAAAAGGATGCCAACAACAATATATATGTTGTATAATATTTTATTTTGGTCGAATTAGTCTCTTGCTACTTTGAGTTTCACCTGTAGATGCACAGAATGTTGGAGCAAGTTATAATTGTCATAACCTACCTGAAGAGCCTGGGGAAATGAAGAAGAGCATGAGACTGATTCAACTAAAATATAATCTTTTCTACTATAGGTACAAGGCATGAAATTTGGGGGGAGGGGCTAGTTGATTAGATTGCCCCAGTACACAACTGGTACTTAGTTTATCGACCCCGAAAGGATGAATGGCAAAGTCGACCGCTGTGGAATTTGAACTCAGATTGTAAAGACAGATGAAATACCGCTAAGCATTTCACCTGGTGTGCTAACGTTTCTACCAGCTCACCACCTTTCAACCAAAATATAATACATTACTAATTGCTACTGTGCTATTGATTTCTCTTTTTTCTGACAGTTAACTCTAAACAGGTATGTGTGTGTGTGTGTGTGTGTGTGTGTGTGTGTGTGTATATATATATATATATATATATATGCGTGTGTGTGTGTATATATATATGTATATTAACCAGCACAAGACTATATCCATTAGTAACAGAACCAAAAGAGAAAAAATGTGGTCGACCTAACTGTGATACATGCCCCCACCTTTTGGAGGGTTCAGAATTCCACTTTAAACAAGGTGAAATATTTCAGATTAAATCAAATTTCACCTGTGCCTCGGAAAATCTAATCTATGCCATTACATGCTTAGGGTGTGGTAATAATTATATTGGCCAAACAGGAATATTACTCCGTTGAAGAACCACTCTCCACAATGAACAAATCCGCCACCAACAATACAGACAGATACAGGTCAGCGAACACATAGAAAGGTGTGCTAGGAATCTTAATCCTAATTTCCTAATTTTTCCGTTCTATCAATGTTCACAGATCACCTCAGTACAACAAAGAATGAGTAAAGAGGCAACTTTCATCAATAAATATAGCCAATCCTCAGTCAAACCGTCCAACCCATGCCAGCATGGAAAGCAGATGTTAAACAATGATGATGATGATATGTATATATATATATATATATGTGTGTGTGTATATATAGTATATATATATATATATATATATATGTATATATATATGTGTGTCTGTATATTTATGTGTATATATATATATATGTATATATATCTGTATATATATATATATGTATGTATATATGTGTGTGTGTGTGTATGTATATATATATATACTACAAAATTAGAAATTGGAGAAACATACTTAAATCAATAAAACATCAACTATCAGATGATACCCAATCAATACTTTATTACACCATTACATATCAGTAAAGGCATTATACAAAATATATAGTAAATATAAATAGACAAGGAAATAGAAATATAAAATATAAAATATAATATACCTATCTAGCAGTATATTGGATATATGTTATCCCATGGTGGGTTGAATTTTTCAGCCCCTATCTCATTTTATAACCTATATATATATATATATATATATATATATAATACATGTACAATATGTGTACACACATACATATACCATCCTCCTCCTCATCATCATTTAGTGTCTGTTTTCCATGCTGGCATGGGTTAGATGGTTTGACTGGAATTTGCAAGCTGGAGAACTGCACCAGGTTCTAATCTGATTT
>NC_043012.1:35901095-35913595 GCF_006345805.1 Octopus sinensis
GGCTGTCGTCTGACAAGAAGACGGCGGTCAAGAGTAGTAGTGAGCCTGCTGCTGTGGAACCGGGTGTGGTGTTTCCGTGCCAGTCAGCTGCCGGACCTTCACGACTGAGAGGTGAGTCAAACATCAACCACTTCATTCCTCTTCTTTTTTTCTTTTCTGTTTCTCTTCTTCTTCTTCTCTTTGTCATTGTTCTTCCTCTTCTTCTTCTTCTTTCACCTCATTTCACTCTTGCCTCTTTGTCTTGTTACAACTTTTACTACTACTACTACTACTACTACTACTACTACTACTACCTATTACTACTACTTATAATGATGATGATGATGATAAAAATTTCGAATTCAGGCCATCTGTGCAGGTGGGGTTAGTTGTTTTCATTGACTCCAATATTTGACATGTTCCTTATCAACCCTCAAATGGATGAAAAGGCAAAAATCAACTCCCACAAAATTTGAACTCAGAACGTGAAGTGGCTGAAGAATCGCTGCTGAGCATTTTGCCTGACTCGCTAACAGTTCTTCCAGTTCACCACCACCACCACCACCACCACCTTCTTCTTCTTCTCTCCCCTCCCCCCATCCTCATTATTATTATTATCTAAGGTTGTGAGCTGGCAGAACCGTTAGCACACTGGATGAAATGCTTAGCAGTATTTCCCCCATCGCTACGTTCTGAGTTCAAATTCCGCTGAGGTCGACTTTACTTTACATCCTTTTGGGGATCAATAAAATAAGCACCAGTTGAAAACTGGGGTCAATGTAGTCGACTTAATCCCCACTCCCCCAAGCTGCCCTTGTGACAAAATTTGAAATAATAATAATAATATTATCATTATCATTATCATTATTATTATTATTATTATTATTATTATTATTATTAATATTAATGTCGTTACTATTGTTATTATTTAAGGCGATTTATTTGAGTATACCCACCCCATCAAATCTGTTGCCTTGTCATTTTGTCCTTCCTTATGTTCTGGGTTCAAATTCTGCCGAGAATCATTATAAGCCCTTTTTAGGGTTAAGATCTGTGCTAGAACACAGAACAAATGTCCTTGAGCTGATCAACTAACTACCTCCCCCACTAAAGTTTGCTGGTCTTCTGCCTAAACTAAAGACAGTTATTATAAAGGGTAGCAGACTGGGAATGTGGCAGTGTGTGGCCTAGTGGTTAGGGTATTTTGCTCATGATCATAGGACTATGGTTTCAATTCCTGGACCAAGTGATGTTCTCTGTTTATGTTCTTGAGCCAAACACTTCATTTCACATTCCTCCACTCCTCTCAACTGGCAAGAAAATTAGTAACCCCATGACGAGCTAGTGTCCTGTCTAGTGGGGAATATTTACATCAGAAAATCTGGGAAACTGGCCTTATGAGCTGATGGCTTGGGAAGGACCTTTGGTCCCCATTTTTTTAGACTAGTAATATTATTTGACAGCCTGACAAAACACCTTGTGGTATTTGTTTCAGATCTTTACTACATGAGTTCAATTTTCTCTAAGGTCAAGTTTACCTTCCTTCCTTCCTTCTGGGCTTGATAAAATGAACAGCAACTAAATACCTGTGCCAGTCTAAATTGACTGACATCTCACCTGAATTGTGTAGCCTTGTATAATGTTTCACCTGAACTGATTGATCTTGCCTTGTGTAATATCTCACCTGACTGAATTGTGTGTTATTGTGTAATATCTCACCTGAATTGTGACTTTGTATGACATCTCACCTGAAATCTGTGATCTTGTATTATATCTCACCTGGATTATGTGACCTTCATTAATATGTCACCTGAATTATATGATTTTATGCATAAGTTATTATCATCATCATCATCATCATCATCATTATTATTATTATCATTAAGGTAGCAAGCTGGCAGAGTCGTTAGCATGCTGGACAAAATGCTTAGCAGTATTTTGCCCGTTGCTACATTCTGAGTTCAAATTCCGCTGAAGTTAACTTTACCTTTTATCCTTCGGGGTTGATGAAATAAGTACCAGTTGAGTACTGGGGTCAATGTAATCAACTGTCCCCCTTCCACAAAATTACTGCCCTTGTGGCAAAATTTGAAACCATTATTATTATTATTATTTATTTTATTATTATTATTATTATTATCATCATCATCATTATTATCATCATTATTATATTATTATTATTATTATTATTATTACTATTATTATTATCATCATCATCATTATTATCATCATTATTATTATTATTATTATTATTATTATTATTATTATTGTGTTCTGGTAGAATTGTTACCATACCAGACAAAATGCTTAGTGGCATTTCATCCGAGGTTGACTTTGCCTTTCCTCTTTTTTGGGATCAGTAAAGTAAGTACCAGCTGAACACTGGGGTTGATCTAATCAACTAGTCACCACTCAAAAAATTTCATGCCTTGTGCCTATAGCAGAATGGATTATCATCATCGTCGTCATCATCATCATTATCATCATCATCATCATCATCATCATCATCATCATTGTCATCATCATCATCATCAAGGCAGCAAGCTGGCAGAGTTGTTAGCATGTTTGGAAGAAATGTTTTGTGAGATTTCTTCTGGTTGACTACATTCATCAGTTCAAATTCCATCAAGGTCAACTCTGCTTTTCATTTTTCTGGGGTCAATAAAAAAAAGTACCAGTTGAACACTAGAATTATTTGAAACTGTTATCATCATTACCAATTTTTAAATGTGTGTGTGTGTGTGCATACAGTATAAAGAAACTTATTTCCATGAAAGTAAGTGATAATAGTGTTTGGTTCTGGGGTGAGGTAGTTATGCCAAGCATTGGTAACTAAGAGGAAGTAAATTTAAAGACAAGAGCAGTCCTGATGGGTGGGTCGATAGTATATCAAGCCATGTCATTATTTAACCCAAGGAAAGCAGCGAGCTGGCAGAATCGTTAGCACACCGGGTGAAATGCTTTGCAGTATTTCGTCTGCCGCTACGTTCTGAGTTCAAATTCCGCCAGGTCGACTTTACCTTTCATCCTTTCGGGATCAATAAAGTAAGCACTAGTTACACACTGGGGTCGATGTAATCGACTTAATCCGTTCGTGTGTCCTTGTTTGTCCCCACTGTGTTTAGCCCCTTGTGGGTTGTAAAGAAATAGGTATTTCACCCATCGCTACGTTCTGAGTTGAAATTCTGCCGAGGTTGATAAATTAAGTACCAGTTGCGTACTGAGGTTGGTGTAATCGACTTATTCCCCCTACCCCAAAAATTCAGGCCTTTTGCCTTCAGTAGAAAGGATTATTTAACCCAAGGCCAGATGTCTGATTGACAATATTCCAGCAGCCATGAACTACATTATCCTATGTGTCTTATCCATGGTAGGATAAGATTTGATGGTAATTTGCTGCTGTTTCTAGTGAGTCAAGTGACTCTCTCATTGTGTTGGAAACATAGAAAGTAAAAGCAACTGATGGTAGAAGATGGGTGGGGTAGATGGTGCAGAGGTAAGACAATAACATAAGATGACATTTACATTTCAGCAGTGGTGGTCACCATATATTTGATATTAGCAATTATTGTTGTGTTAAGGATTGAAATGGAATTTGGTGAAATACATGAAATATTCCCAACTTTTTTTTGCTGCTGCATTTAGGGTGTCATATGACATTAGAGAAGTGGTCCCTAATGGTATTTGGGAGCGGGGGGGGAGCAGAACGGTGGTGGTGGGGAGGTAGAGGAATTACACTAATGAGATGACTCAGAAGTGTGTAACAACCATTTGTAGAGTGGTGGTGTGAAGGGGGAAGGGATGACAAAGGGGCTTATTGGTGGTGGTGGTGGTGGTTGTGGTGGTGGTAGTGGTGGTGGTAGTGGTGGTGGTGGTGGTGGTGGTGCTGGTGATGATTTGGATCATGATAGGGATCATGACAATGAACACAATGATGATGATGATGATGATGATGATGACAGTAACGTTTGTCATCATGACAATGATGATGATGATGAGGAGGTGGTGGAGGGGGAGAAGGAGGACAATGTTAGTGGTGGTGATTCTACGAAGATGATTAAAAAAAAAGCAGAAACTCATCTAATTTACTAACATCATGTCAGAGAATCCACATTCCACATGTCTGACGTACTTCTTCTCTCCCTCTGTACTCTGTTTTCTCTTTTTCTCCTCTCTCTCCTCAGTCAGGGGAAGAAGAAAGAGTTAGAGAGAGAGAGAAAGAAAAAAAACAGATAAAGAGGGGAAAGAGACAGAGAGAGACAAAGAGAGAGAGAGAGAAAGAAAGAGAGAGAGAAAGAAAGAAGGAGAGGAAGAAACAAAGAGAGAGAGAAAGAAAGAAAGGGAGACAATGAGGCAGAGACAAAAAGAGAGAGAGAGAAAGAAAGAGACAAAGAGAGAGAGAGAAAGAGAGACAAAGAGAGAGAGAGGAAGAACAAAGAGAGGGAGACAAAGAATGAGAGACAAAGAGAGAGAGAGAGAAAGAAAGAGAGAGAGAGGAAGAAACTAAGAGAGGGAGACAAAGAGAGAGAGAGAGAAAGAAAGCAAGAGAGAGAAAGAAAGAGAGAAAGGGAGACAATGAGGCAGAGACAAAAAGAGAGAATGAGAGACAAAGAGGCAGATACAAAGAGAGAGAGGGAGAAAGAAAGAAAGAGAGAGAGAGAAAGAAAAAGACACAGAGAGAGGGAGCGAGAGAGAGAAAGAAAGAGACAGAGAGAGAGAAGGAAAGAAAGAGACAGAGAGAGAGAGAGAAAGAAAGAGAGAGAGAGAGATAGCGGCAGGAGTTAATAGATATTATTTTCTATCTCTTTGACTTTTTGCTCAGTCGATTGATTGATTCTCTTTGTTCTCTCCTACTCTTACAACTCCCCTTGCTCCGTACAACATCATTAGACACGCTACCACCTCTGGAGAGTACTGGCTGTAGCTTGGCCAGGACAGGTCAGTTCTATTGTGTGAAGTCATTAACTGAACCGTTCCCTCCATAGTGTTGTTGACACTTACTTCCAGATCTATATTTTACACAATTCAATCATTATTCACCGTTGCGTGGGTTCAAATTGGACCATTGCCATATAACAACCGAACCGACAGTGGGGCAGTAGAGCAGGTGGTCAGAGCATCTATCCATCCATTTGTTCATTCATTCAATCATTCATTGCTGATCAATGTCTCTTCTGATCAGGAACACCAGCTGTCGTAGCGCCATCTACTGTCAGAAGATGGAGTTAACTCCTCTCGCTTGATTGAACATTCCGGAAATTATTGGTTAAGTTTCTCATCACAACAATCATCTTTTACAAACTGGCAACATTCCACCACAGCTCATGTGGTGGTGGTGGTGGTGGTGGTGTGTAGTAGGTGGAACGGTGACCCAGAGGTTCCCTCATTGGTTTGTCCCTATGGGGAGATAGAGGTGAGGGGGTGGAGTAAAAGCAGGTAGAAAAATAGTGAGAATGATATGGAGTGTTTGTGATAGTCATGCCTCTCCTGGTAATGGAAATACCATTAGTACAGTAGTTGAAGCATTTAATGTAACTAAAGGCATGAGAAATGTGATGTTGTGATAGGTATGCCTTTCCAAAGATATGGTTCCAAACAGTAGCTAAAACTGAGTCGTGGATTTACTTTAGGTTGTTGTTACAAAAGCCTTGGTCAAATGTGTTCAAGCAGACCAGGGGCTACTCCACAAGTGATCAGCCAAACAACTAGGCCTATAAACCATCAGCTGAGTGACCAGAGATTTTAAGGGTCTTCTAAAAGGCCTGGTTGGAGGCCCAACCATCTAAGTTCTTTTACAGGGCTTAGAAAAGCTGAAGGACTGCTGCAATAAGTGTGTGAAAATGAGAGGGGAATATGTTGAATAAAATCATAACTGACTGATCTGCCTGTATTTTCTTTTACCCCAAAACAGGAACTTTACAGCACCCTCCCACACACACAAACACACATATATAATATATATATATATGGCATACTGAAAAGGTCCTGGCTTTAAGCGTATCATGAAAGGCCTGGTTGGAGGCCCAACACTCTGAGTTCTTTTACAGGATTTAGAAAAACTGAAGAACCACTGCAATAAGTGAATCTGTTGAATAAAATCCTAATTAACTGATCCTCCTGTATCTTCTTTTACCCAAAGCCAGGAACTTTTCAGCCCCACCCCCTGGTACACTCTGACATAAAGTGATATATTGTGTGAGGTGTAGTGGGAACAGTTTAGACACATAGCCTACTGTCAACTGCCCAGCCTTCTTCTGGAAGCCTGCAGATATCAACTGGCAGTGGTCACTGTGGAATCAAGCAAGTGCAGCAGTTGCTGTGTGACCTTTATCCTACCTTGGTGTTTGGGTTAGTAGGACCATTGACCATGTATCTAGGTTTGTATGTAATGTGTGGGTGGGGAGATGATGTTTATATGCCGTGTAGTGATAGTGGTGGTGGGGATGGGGAGGTTACGGTGTACAGCAGGAATGATGATAATTGTGATGATGGTGGTGGTGGTGGTGGGAAGAATGGTATTGATGGTGGTGGTGATAGTGGTTTGTTGTGAAGCTGTGTAATGCAGGTAGTAGTAGAAGTAGTAGTAGTGGTGGTAGTGGTGATGGTGGTAGTAGAGGTTATAGTGGTTGTGATGGCATGAGTTGATAATCATAGTGGTGGCAGTGGTAGTGATGATGATAATGGTGATGGTGGTGGTGGTGGTTAGTGCTGCTAGTGGTAGTGCATAACAATGATGGTGATGGTGTTGGTGATGGTGGAAGTAGCAATTAGTGCTAATGATATACACAATGCATAGTGGTGGTGGTGGCAGTGATGGTTATGATTTATGGGTGCAAGTGGTTATGACAGTGGTTGTGACAGTGGGAGTGGGGGGGAGGCGGGGGGGGGCAAACGTGATGGTTGCAATTTAATTAAGCTCAATAAATGACCGGTACTTTATGATTTTTTAAGAACAAAGGATAAAATTGACCTCACTACAATTTGAACTCAGGACATAAAAGAACATACCGAAAACACCACACTGCTCTTGGCAGTATGTCCTCCCTCCCGCTCTCCCTCCCTCCCTTCTCCTCTCTCTTTCCCACCAGCTCTCCTCTTTACTTTTAAAAATTATGTTGTAATTAATAAAGTTAATTAACAACATCATCTTTCATATACATATATATGTGTGTGTATATGTGTGTGTATATATATATATATATATATGTATGTATATACACACATACACACACGCGCGCACACACACACACCACACACACCACACACACACACACACATATATACGCACACACACGTAAACGCTGACATAGCTGTGTGGTAAGAAGCTTGCTTCTGAACCACATGGTTTCAAGTTCAGTCCCACTGCATGGCACCTTGTGCAAATATCTCATGCAAAAGCTTTGGGCCAGCCAAAGGCTTGTTAGGGGATTTGACAGATGGAAACTGAAAGAAGCCCAAGTCAACTCTGTAAAGAGGTTGGCATTATGAAGGGCATCCAGCTGTAAAAGCCATGCTAAAAGAGACATTGGAGCTTGGTGCAGTCCTCTGGCTTGCTGGCTCCTGTCCAACCCATGCCAGCATGGGAATCACACCTTAAATGATGGTGATGATGATGATATATGTATATGTGGTCATGTGTATGTATATATATGTGTGTGTGTGCATGTGTGTGTGTATGTGTGTGTGTTTATGTATATAATACATATTATCTATCTGTCTACCTCCTCTGTCACATTCCCCTTCAATGCAGCATGCTAATTTTCCTCTCCCTCTCCCTCTCTCTCTCTCTCTCTCTCTCTCTTCCTCCCACTACATCTCCCTACATACAACTTTCCCTTCATAAAGACTTCTCCTTAACACCTCTCTCATCCACAATCACATATAACTATGCTGGTGTAGGAGTAGTGGTGGGGGAGGTGGTTGTGATGTGATGACATTGGTGGTGGTTGTGATGGTGGTGGTGGTTGTGGTGGAGATAGTTTAGGGAGAAATAAAGGTATGAGGCCTCTCCCCCACCCCTTCCTAGTGAAGTGGTCAGGGGATGTGTCAGTGTCTTGTTGAGCAAATAAAACCTCTCAAATTGACTCCAGTGAACAGATACTGATGTAGCATCTCCTCCTCCTTGACCTCCTTCATCACCCTCCCCCCACCCCACACACACTCTCTCTTTCTCTCTCTCTCTCTCTCTCAACATTGACACAATACATTAAAAGATCAGATAAAGGCTTGGCAGAGCAACACATGAATGGAATGTCTTGCTAAAACACGCACACACAAGCACGCACGCACACACACACACACACACACACACGCTCAAGCACACATGCACATGCACACACACACATGCATGCACACTGACACACACACACACACATACATATACCTTCTTGCATGCAAACATATAGCCACATACTTACGGAACAATATATACACACACATAGCCGCGCACACACACACACACACATACACATACATATCCACAGACAAACATATTCACATACATGTAGATACACAAGAGCATGCACACACACACACACACGAACATGCTAATGAGGTAGTGATTGGGGGGGTGGGGGTGGAGAGCAGGGGGTGGGGCAAGGGATCAAACAGGGGAATTCCGTTTTATTCTATAATAGCATTATTTGGACTGAATTTGTCCTGCCTCCTCATTTTCATCTTCCTCTTCTTCTTCCTCCTCCTCCTCCTCTTCCCCCTCCCCCAACCCCTTGAAATAGCAGGAATAACAAAAGCATAATAATAAAACACCAAATACATAAATTATTTAAAGAAAATTTATAAATGAAAGAAAAGACAATTATACAAAATTTTGTCGAAAAGATGAGCCAATGGAGTGAAAACTGGGAAGGGGTGGGGGGCAGGGCTGGATCTGGAGTTATGTGTATGGGTGTTGAGTAACAGGAAGAAATAGGGTGATAAAAAATAGATCTGTTCCCATATACATAAATATTCTTTTCTTTTTTTTTTTTACTCGTTTCAGTTATTTGACTGCGCCCATGCTGGAGCACTGCTTTTAGTCAAGCAAATCGACCCCAGTTCTTATTATTTGTAGGTCTAGTACTTATTCTATCGGTCTCTTTTGCCGAACCACTAAGTAAACATACCAGCATTGGTTGTCAAGCGATGGTAGGGAAACAAACACAAACACACAAACATATACACACACATACATATATACATACATACACATATATATATATATATATAGATAGATGGATAGATAGATAGATAGATAGATAGATAGATATAGATAGATAGATAGATAGATAGATAGATAGATAGATAGATAGATATTAGATAGATAGATAGATACAAATAATTACAGAGGTATCGAGCTCTTGGATCAGGTAATGAAGATCACGGAGAGGGTCATAGCCCAACTAATTAGGGAGGGAGTCAGTTTGGATGAGATGCAGTTTGGTTTCATACCAGAGAAAAGCACCGCTGATGCTATATTTCTGGTGAGACAGCTGCAGGAGAAATACCTAGCCAAAGATAAGCCCCTGTGCCTGGCTTTCGTTGACATGGAGAAGGCCTTTGACAGGGTCCCCCCCCTGATCCCTTATCTGGTGGTCAATGAGGAAACTAGGGATAGATGAATGGTTAGTGAGAGCCGTGCAAGCCATGTACAGGGATGCTGTCTGTAAGGTGAGGGTTGGCAACGAGTACAGTGAAGAATTCCAGGTAGAGGTAGGGGTCCACCAAGGTTCAGTCCTCAGTCCCCTCCTATTTATCATAGTCCTCCAGGCAATAACGGAGGAATTCAAGACAGGATGCCCCTGGGAGCTCCTCTATGCTGATGACCTTGCTCTAATTTCTGAGTCACTAACAGAACTAGAGGAGAAATTCCAGGTGTAGAAGGAGGGATTAGAATCGAAAGGCCTTAGAGTCAACGTAGCTAAAGCCAAAGTCCTAATAAGTAGGAAGGCAGGCAAACCACAAATCTCTTCAGGTAGATGGCCCTGCTCGATCTGTAGAAAAGGCGTAGGTAGAAACTCTATAAGATGTACCCAGTGTAAGCTATGGATACATAAGAGCTGCAGCAATATCAAAGGAAGGCTAACTGGGAGAATAGTTTTCGTATGTGGCAGATGCTCGGGAGCTATAAATAATACTGAAAATGTGCAGAGAACAACTTCCGCCACATTCCAGGGAGAAAAACTAGAAGTAGTTGATAGCTTCCGTTACCTAGGTGACCAAGTCAGTAGCAGGGGAGGGTGCACTGAAAGTGTAGCTGCAAGAATAAAAATAGAGCTCTTACCTCTGCTGGTGACAAAGGGCCTCTCGCTTAGAGTAAAAGGTAGACTGTACGATGCAAGTGTACAAACAGCCATGCTACATGGCACTAAAACATGGGCCGTGACTGCTGAGGATATGCGTAAGCTCACAAGGAATGAAGCCAACATGCTCCATTGGATGTGTAATGTCAGTGTGCATACACGACAGAGTGTTAGTGCCCTGAGAGAAAGGTTGGACCTAAGAAGCATCAGATGTGGTGTGCAAGAGAGACGACTGTGCTGGTATGGTCATATGATGAGAATGGATGTGGATAGCTGTGTGAAAAAGTGCCACACCCTAGCAGTTGAGGGAACCTGTGGAAGAGGTAGACCCAGGAAGACCTGGGATGAGGTGGTGAAACACGACCTTCAAACATTGGGCTTCACTGAGGCAATGACTAGTGACCGGGACCTCTGAAAATATGCTGTGCTTCAGAAGACTCGGCAAGCGCAAGTGTGACCATAACCTTGTGGCCTATGCTAGGGGTGTAACCAGTCCACTTATACATGCCTTTTCTTCATTGGACACTAAACTCTACTTGCGAAGACCAGTTGAGGCAAGTGAAATTGAAATCGAAATCAAACTCGATTGCAAAGACCTGTTGAGGAACATGAAATCAATCAAACTCAGTGACTGGCATTTGTTGCTAGTGGAGCACTAAGAGTACCATACGAGTGAGATCGTTGCCAGAGCAACAAGCTGGCCTTCCTGCCGATGGCCCGTTAAACACACCATTCGAGTGTGATCGTTACCACGTCGCCTTACTAGCACTTGTGCTGGTGTTACATGAAACATTCAAGCGAGGTCATCACCAGTGCCGCTGGACTGGCTCCTGTGCAAGTGGCACATGAAAAGCACCATTTGGGTGTGGCCGTTGCCAGTACCACCAAACTGGCCTCGTGCCGGTGGCACGTAAAAGCACCCACTACACTCTCGGAGTGGTTGGCGTTAGGAAGGGCATCCAGCTGTAGAAACTCTGCCAGATCAGATTGGAGTCTGGTTCACCAGACCTCAGTCAAACTGTCCAACCCATGCTAGCATGGAAAGCGGATGTTGAATGATGATGATGATGATGATGAGATGATGATGATGATGATGATGATGATGATGATATACGACAGGCTTCTTTCAGTTTCTGCCTACCAAATCCACTCACAAGGCTTTGGTCGGCCCAAGGCTATAGTAGAAGACACTTAATTTGACGACCTTGAAAGGACGAAAGGCTAAGTTGACCTCGGTGGAATTAGAACTCAGAACATAGAGATGGGTGAAATACCACTAAACATTTCATCTAGCATGCTAATGATTCTGCAAGCTCACTGCCTTAACAATAATAATAATAATAATAATAATAATAATAATAATAATAATAATAATAATAATAATGACGATAATGGTGATGATGATGCTACCATCACAACTGCAACCACCACTACTACTGTTACTACTTAATATATTCCAGTCGTCCCATACTCCCTACCAACCAGATCCCTACTCCCAAACAACTCCCTTTCAATGTTTACCACATCATCTTAATCCCTAACCCTAACACTAACCCCACCCCTCATTCCAGTCCACCAATCCCCTCCCTTCCTCCCTTCCTTAATCAACCAGTATTTCCAATTCCGTTTTTCGCTGCTGCATCCTCTCTCCCACATTAAGACCCAAATCCCCAAGGTTTCCTCTCGAATTCTTCTTCGTCGCAGTTCTGAAAGCCTTGATGATAATCGGCAGAATCATGGCCTTGTCACATTCCTTATTCCAGCATTGGTATCTTCCATCTTGTATCTTTTTTACTTGTTTTAGCCATTGGGTGGTGGCCATGCTGGGGCACCCCCTTCAATGGTTCAGTCAAATAAATCAATTCCAATATGTTTTTGCAGCTTTTCTATTTTTTAAAAAAAAATTTCTTATACTTATTTTATCAGTCTCTCTTTCCTGAACCACTAAGTTATAGGAACATAAGCCAATGCTTGTCATCAAGAAGTGATAGGAGACACACACACACACACACACACACACACATCTATGACAGGTTTCTTTCAGTTTCCATCCACCAAATCCACTCCCAAGGCTTTGGTCGGCCCGAGGCTAAAGTAGAAGACACTTGGCCAAGGAAATTGTCACACAATGGAAATGAACCTGGGACCACGTGGTTGAGAATCAAACTTCCTATCACCCAGCCACAGCTTATATTGTATCAGAATGCCCACAATTTTCTCAAA
>NC_043012.1:35918595-35921095 GCF_006345805.1 Octopus sinensis
CTCCCTTTAGCCTGTATGCTTCACCTGTGTAGGGCAGCAAAAACTGAGCTAGTCTTCACCCATGGAAGGATCCCACTTGCAATTTCTTATCGACAGACAGACAGGTAGATAGATAGAGAGACAACCAGGTAGAGATAGATAGATAGATAGATAGATAGATAGATAGATAGATAGATAGATAGAGAGACAGACAGACAGGTAGATAGACCGACAGACAGACAGATAACTATTTACAGGGTCATAAAATTATGCTGATGAACACTGAATTGGCTGAGTTATCAGAGCTACAGTTGGAATGGCTTGTAGCTTTTATTTTAGACCTTTGCATTATGAGTTCAAATCTTGCTGAGGTCATCTTTGTCTTTTGTATTTTCAGGGTTAATAAAGTATTAGTACTAGGGATTCTTCTTCTTCTTCTTCTTCTCCTTCTTCTTCCTCTTCCTCTTCTTTTCCTTCCTCTTCCTCTTCTTTTCCTTCCTCTTCCTCTTCTTTTCCTTCCTCTTCCTCTTCTTTTCCTTCCTCTTCCTCTTCTTTTCCTTCCTCTTCCTCTTCTTCTTCTTCTTCGCCCCCTCTTTCTCCCTTGCTCTCTCTCTCTCTCTCTCTGGATTGTTCTTGCAGTTTAAATGTCCAGTTTTGTCATATGCCACCATGTCTATTTGACCTAAGATTCGCATTAAGAGGACACCTAACTCAGGAATACTCAACCATTTACCCATCCATTTCACAAGGATTTATTTATCTAAACAACTGAATGCTCTCCATCAAAACCATATGACAATCAACCCCTGCCCTTTCAACAGCCCTGATTAAATTGGGCTAAACTGACCTCTGTGACCAGGTTTAGCCAAATAAAAAGTCCAATGGTTACCAGCAAAACACTCCCTGTCCTAGCACAACCTCTTCTCCATTGTACTAATACTCACAACTCACTAAAGAGCACCAAAGTTCACTGGTGGATCAATGAACCATTTTCCTCTCCCTGTCACACACATCTCACTGATTGAAGTGCATCCTCTGTTTACCTCACACCTCCCCTCTGGTGCACTACAACACTTTGTCCTCTCTGTCCTCACCGGTGGATCACAAACAACTGATTCTGCATAGTCAAACGACAGGGATCTGCCATCATTCATGTGTGTGTGTGTGTGTGTGTGTGTGTGTGTGTGTGGTGTGTGTGTGTGTGTGTGTGTGTGTGTGCCTGTGTGTGTGAGTCTATACACGTAGAGTATGAGAGTTTTGGGACATACAGATACACGTGATTGTGTCTATGTAAATACATATATGTAAATACATATGTCTATGTAAATACAATATACACACATATATACACACTCATATATATTCATTCTTTGATTTGTTTTAATCTTCATGAACATGTTCATATTGCTTTACCATCTTTAAAGTTGAATGTTCTATCATATATACACACACATTTATAAATATATATATCCCACACATATATAATATATATATATATATATATATATATATATATATATGTATGTATATATACATATATAATATATATATATATGTGTGTGTATATATATATATATATCATTTAATGTACACAGTATAAAAACACAAGCTACTAATAGTTTCTTACTTTGGGGACATGTGTCTAGGCAGGTTTTGTAACATACCTTGTGTCTCCAAGCAATTCTCAGGCTCTTAACACATGGTCTATTTTTGTTGATTTTACCTTAATGGAACAATAAACTATATATAGAAAAAAAATATAGTCAAATACGCTCATTTGTTTCTCAGTTACCTGTATTTGTAAATTCCTTAACCCTACATCAACAAAACATGTATTTCTGTCTGCATAACAACCAAATCACTATTTCTACATCAACGTACTGAGAGGTTACATTTCACTGAAGAGCTCCAACAAGGTGAAGCCTCTACAGGTATCTCCCTCACCAGCTAATGACAAAATAAGATTACTATAGAAATAAAATAGATTTTAAATCATTATCTAAAATCAAATTTTATTTCACTGCATAATTTGAATCACTGAATTTATTTTGAATGTTTATGTTCTAAACATTGAATATATTCACCTACTTAAATGTCTACTTCTTTATGTATGTGTGTGTGTGAACAGATACACTACCAACTTTTCAGCATCCTTGGTTCCAGTGGCACCAGATTCATACCAGATTATCCATTTTATTTTAAAGCCTATAACTGCAATCCTCAAAGACTATTACCAATTTCTTAATAACGTTTCACTACTAAACCTTCACGACACACCATTCTTTATTCTCTAGAAACGTTATATGTTTTGAATCTTTCTTCTAACTCTTCCACTATAATAATATTGAGATCTAAATATTTAAAACAAAGTCTAATGTTAGACGCTAACCTGCTTACTAGAGGGCCCCTACCCTCATCCAGACCATCTCTTGAATGATAACTGTGAAAGGAATATATTTACTTTTCACTCTCCCATGCTGGGATACTGTATTCTCTGCAGTGAAGATAAGATATCTATTAA
>NC_043012.1:35926095-35946095 GCF_006345805.1 Octopus sinensis
GAAATGGTTTTGTTGTGCTTCTGTTGTCTACATTGTCTGCTGCAGTAGTTCTCAACCATTTTTTCCCAATGGACCCCTTTGGTTCCCATTTTATTCATGTGGACCCCATAGCTATTATGTTTTAAAAAAATCCTATTATATTTTTATAATTAAATAAAGATAAGGGCAAAGACCCCTTCCGTTACAAATGACAGTGGAATTGCACTTCCCTTCTCAGGCACAAGCTGGAGCAAGGTTGTTTACGGAAGATCAACACTTGCCCATGCATACCAGCCCCACCTCTCCACACCACTGATGTTATCCAAGGGAATGGCAAAGGGGCCGATACAGCTTGGCACCAGTGATGCCGCAACTCATTTCTACAGCTGAGGGAACTGGAGCAACATGAAGTAAAGTGTCTTGCTCAAGGACACAACACACAGCCTGGTCTGGGAATTGAACTCACTACCTCAGGATTGTGAGCCTGATGCTCTAACCACTGAGCCATGCGCCTTAGGAAACGCATACAGACAATTGTTAAAATATTTGGTGTATTGTAGAAGTATGACCTCCAAGGGTCATCTGGTCCCTGGTTGAGAACAACTGGTCTATTGTGTATGGTGATGTTGAGCGAGGAATGTCAGCCGTTTATGTTGAATGTCTGCTGTATTTTGAATATGAAATGCTTATTGTATGCTGAATGTTTACCATGATTTATGTTGAGTGTGAATTGCTTTCTGTGTGTTGATTGTGAAATATTTACTGTATGTGTAGAATGAAATGCTTACTGTATGTCAAATGTGAAATATTTATAATATGTTTAATGTGAAATCTTTTACTGTATGTTCATAAAGAAATGTTTGTTGTGTTAGATGTGAATTGTTTACTGTATGTTTAGTTTATGATAAACATGAATTGTTTTCTGTGTTGTTGACTGTGAAATGTTTACTGTACATTTAACTTGAAATGTTCACTGTATGATTGCAATGATGACCTCATTCTAGAGCAAGCCTGTTCCTTTTTAAGGTGCAACATCTACGAGGTCCAGAAGTGACTCAGAATGTTCCGATCCTGTGTCCGAAGTTGACTGGGAAGAAATGACAATGAGTAAATACCACTCTGAAGTGACCAGTCCAGATGGAAGTAGTGCTGAAGATGAAGAGGATGAGGACTACGATAGGGAAGGAATCATTAGCGGTAAACCTCTCCGTAGAAAACACCGACCGAGATTTCTCAATATTAGCCGTTCTCTTAGTGTGACATCTTCTGATGATGAGGTGGATGAGAAGAGCTACAAATTAGCTCAGTTAGAACATGTTAAACATGTGTCTGCCAGTGAAAAGTCTTCTGAAAAGATCAACAGCAATAATAAAAGTGATTCAGACGGTAGTCTGAAAGAGGGGAGGGGATCGGATGGTATAGCATACCATGCCGAGTCTGTGAAAGGTCAACTGGTGCAAGAACAACAACATCAGCAGTCTATGGACTTTTTAAGTGATGGAAAAGCTGTCCGCAGTCCCAGTCCACCCAGAAGTCCGAGCTGGCGAGAAGGTCTTGACAGTCCCCCCTTTTCCCCACGTAGAAGGGATTCATATCCGGCTAAGAAACGCGGACATATTTCCCCTTTATCACCAAAAGATAAAAAATTCCAGTTTTCATATGTCGACACATCTCCGACAAAACGCCATCTATCTACTGAAGACTTATATGACAGCAACCACCAAAGTGAGATTTCACCTTCAAGATCTCCACTTACTCCTGAAGAACTGAAGAAAGCATTTGGTGCTGTATGTGGCCAGAGCACACAGAAAGAAAGCTCTAGCTCTGATAGTTCCAGAAAGTCAACACCATCTTCAGTATTGTCCATACCACATCATCGTGATACTAATACAAAAGACCAAAAGCCATTTGCCTTAGGTATGGACACCGAAGTCATTGATTTAGCAACTTATGCGGCAACCATTGCCAGCAACACAGCTAGCTTAACGTCCCTTAGTGCATCCCCGACTAACCTCCCAACGTCCACAATAGAAGGACCTGACAGCATTTCTCCTGAATCGATTACGAGCACTGACAGTACGTCCCCTATATCTCCCAATTACTACGATGGTTCCCAGTCTGAAGAGGGAGACGTAGAACTAGCAGACCCTTCAACAAAATCTATTGATTATCAAGGTACTAAGAGGCAAAAACAAAGGCCACCGTCATCTGATTGGTCTCCAGTTATTGATCTGTCACCAATCATTGATGTCTCGCCTTCAGTCGAGGAGGCAGAGCAACAAGAAATGTTGGCGCAGCAGCGGGAAGTTCTTCGTAAAAGAGAATCGGATGCTGCTTCTGAGTCAGAAGAGGAGGATGGAGAAAATTCCAGTCCAGAAAAGAAAAACTTAGACAATTATGAAATTCCTTGCTTAAAACGGTACATGAACTTCGAAGATATCAGTAAAATATGTGAAGGAAAGATTCCAGATGAGAAGAAGATTGAACGAATAAGCGACATGTTGAGTGATTTCCAAAAAATCAATCGTAATATTGATATATTAACTTATCCAATTCTGAGATCGAATGGTGATAAGGAAAATATTATAACAACAACAAGTTCTGCATCAAACCCTAGATCGGGGACGAGTGACGTTGTCACAACCCTTCCCATTGCAAGACCACCATCAGCTACATACACAATGGCACCTATCTCAACGTCAGTGACAACATCCCCTGTTACTATGACAACTGTTTCTGTATCAGAGGAAGAAAACGATCGGATTATTCACCCATTACCATCGAGAGGGATGCGGCCAACCATATCTACGTCATCTTTGTCAGAGCTTATGGATTCTGGTGGCGAGGAATCTGAATTAATGACTGCATGGAACTTGGCTCAGTCTAATGTCACGTCAAAGACATTACCATCTCTGCAGACATCCACATCAGTTGTTACTGCAACGTCCTTAGCCATGTCTGCTACTGTTGTCACAAGTGCTGGCTCCAGCTGCAGCGTGTCGAGAGCAGAACAAGGTGATCGGTCAGCAACCACGAAACCAATGAAACCAGCTATTGCCCCGAAACCGACAGTAGCAGCCAAAAACATGCCTGCAGGTAAAGCAGCAGAGGTGAAACCTGCTGCTAAACCGGCACCAACTGATAACAAGCCGGAACCACCACCTCGTGTTAGGCGGAAATTACCCGAACCAACACCTGAAATCTTGGCCACTCAAAAACCACCGAAACCTCCTAAACCAGCACGTACACCGTCGACTTGCGTGTCGACAACACCCACCACACGAACTGCTCCTGTAAACGTCGTCCCAGGGCAGCCCACGAGGCCATTGCCTCCCCCTCCAGCCGGTAGCAAGTCTGTCAAGCTGTTAACCGAAGCATTTGAAGTGAAAACGGCTGCTCAAGCACCTCCGGAGATCAAACCCAAGCCAGCACCTGCTGCTGTCGCTGCTGCCACTGCTGCTGCAGTACCTGTCACTACTACCACCACTACTGCAGTAGCAGCAGCTGCTTCTACTACTACAACTACCACAACTACTACTACTACTACTATTAGGACTACAACTACTGCTGCTACTGAACCCAAACCGCCAAGTCCAGCTGTGGAACCTAAACCAGCTAAAGCGCACCCTATAAAAGCAGAGCCTGAAAAGAAGAAGGCGAAGGATATAAAACCGAAACTGAGGTCCCAACAGAAGCATGGAGAGCAGTCTTATTCCCCCTCCCAGTTAAAAGTATTGGACTCTCCTGTAACACCCCCAGAGCCTTCTGTATCTGTTCTGAAACGCGAATACTCTGACAGTACATCTGTCTCTCCCTCTTCCTCTCCTGATCATGAGCTTGACGCTTACCCTTCTCCGGGGACCCCACCAGATTCTGATACATCTCCGCCAAAAGCGTTGTCCCCATCATCTCCCAAAGGGAGTACTGCAACAACAAGAACTGTGAAGCCCATAAGTTCCCAGCCAGCTACTGATCCGAAGAAACTCCGACCTGTCTCTACTCCCAGAACAACTGTGGTAAGTTAAGTTTTTGCAATAAGTTCTTCAGAATATTTGGGGAACTGAATTTGGGCAGAAGGTAGGGAGATGGGTAGATAGGTAGAGATATATATATATATAGAGAGAGAGAGAGAGAGGAGTGAGAGATACAGCTATAGTATTTGCATTACAGTATCCAAATCACAGTGATGCCAACATTTAAATTTGTTCTGAGATCAATAAAAGAAATTTCATCATCATCATCATGTCAGAATTGTTAGCACATCAGGTAAATGCTTGGCAGCGTTTCGCCCATCTTTACACTCTGAGCTTAAATTCTGCCAAGGCCGAGTTTACCTTTCATCCTTTCAGGGTCAATAAATTAATTACCAGTGAAACACTGAGGTCAATGTAATCAACTCAACCCTCTCCCCCGAAATTGCTGGCCTTATTCCAAAATTTGAAGCTATTATTAAGAGCATGTGGTGGTGGTGGTGTGGGGGGTGATGTTATTAACGAGCTCTTCCCAAATTTCAGGCTTTCTACTTATAGTAGAAAGATTTATTATTAATATTATAATTATTGCCTTTGCACAGCTTCTAACGCTGGAGATGTATTACAGTATCAGCTGTTCACTACCAGTGAACTAAGGTAACACTTCTTACTTTTTGAGCACCTTCCAGAATATTTGAGCGATTCCAAGCAGTGCTGTTTTCTGCAAGTGCTCCACACTTATTGCAGCCCCTATTTTTTCCATGTACTTCTCGAAATTTTTGCTCACTGTTCCCAGGCCTCCGACAATTATTGGTACTACTACCACCTTTTTTCATCAACCATAACTGCTTAACCTCCCAAGCTAACCTGTCATATCTCTCAACTTTTCTTTCTTCCTTATCGCATACCTTGTTGTCAGCTGGGCATGTTATATCTAGGATCCAGTATAGTTTGTTTCCTTTCTCAATTAAGACGGTGTCTGGCTTCCTATTCTCTATCTCATGGTCGCACTGAATCATAAAATCCCATAGGATCTTTGCATTTCTATTTTCGATGATGACTTCAGGTTTGTGGTCGTACCAATTTTTTGCTCTGTCAAGTCCATACTTGTTGTAAAGTGTCCAATGGACAAGCCTGGCTATATTTTCATGACATCTCTTATATTCCTTCTGGGCTAGTGGTGTACATTGGCTGGTAATATGCCATATGGTTCCACCGTTTTGTCCACAGATTATTATTATTATTATTATTATTATTATTATTATTATTATTATTATTATTATTATTATTAGCTGTTGTTCTTTTACCCTTTCAGGGATCAATAAAATAAAGTTCCAGTCAAGGACTGAGGTTGATTTCCTCAATTACCCCCACCCCATCCCACCTCCAACCAGCCAACCAGTTTCAGGCCTTGTGCCTATTTTAGAAACCATTGAGGTAGCAAATGGTTGAATCATTAGCATACCAGATGCTTAGCAGCATTTCTTCTAGCTTTACATTCTGAGTTCCAATTCCTCTGAGGTCGACTTTGCCTTTCATATTTTGAGGTCGATAAGATAAGCACCAATTGAGTTTTGGTGACAATGTAATCCACTGTAACCCATTCCTAAAATTTCAGGTCTCTTCCCAAAGTAGGAAGAATTTTCCCCTCCACCTATTTGCACACAATATGCCCTTGTTAAATCCCTTCCTCCCACCTCTACCTCCCACTCTCCTCCTGAAATCTTGTGAACTTACCCTCATCAATCTCTGATCCACTTCATTTTATGCACCACCCTGTAACTTGGGTGTACGGCCCTTGCCCCCTCTCTGTCATGTCTTCACCATCATTCCATTGTCTCTCTTCTCCATCTGAGGAAGCCATGTCTCGCTTCTAATGTAAGACTCCTTTCTGTTCCCTCAGTATTACTCCCCCCAGTTGTGGGGGTCTTGTCCTGCAAGTTATTTGGCAACCCTCACTGCTGTTGGTGCCACATGAAAAGCACCCATTACACTCTTGGAGTGGCTGGCACTAGGGAGGGCCATCCAGCCATAGAAACCATGCCAAAACAGATAGTAGAGCTTGCTGTAGTCTTCTGATTTGCCTGTTCTTGTCAAACCATCCAACCCATACCAGCATGGAAAATTAGACATAAATTGATGATGATGATGATGACGACAATGATGATGAAATATTACTATTGTTGTTGTTGTTAGCAGAGTTCTGTTGGCAAAGACTGGATCTTTGAATTAGTTCCTGCCATTTACCTTTTTGTTAAAACATTTATTAATCTTCTTGGGATACTCTTTGACCTCTCATTAGTTTGTTTCAAGTGAAAAAAAAAAGAAAAAGAACAGGAAATGGTTTTCTTTTTAATCTCGAAACATAAAGAAGACATAATTTTCAAGTGTGAGGAATGAACTGTGTCAATAAGTCAACTTCTGTTTGATCTGTTACAATAAAGAACACGGAAATCTATTTGAGATTTTTTGATAAAAAGATATTTATTTTTATTGTAAACAAAAAAATGTTGTTATTACAAATATCAACAAGTACCAAGATATTTTCAAAGCTTATTGTTCTTGGCTTATGTACATTAGTAGTAACTGTTGTGAGTTTCTTGGTGTTAGCTGATCATTGTGTGTTGCTGCCACTGTTCGTCCATTGTTATTGTGCAGAGACAGTACTCTGGTTCTGCTACTCTCTGCTGACTGCCATTTTCACCGCCCGGTCTGATTTCTGCCATCTGGTGGTAGTGGCTAAAATGCACTGACTATATAGTGGGGGTCTTACTCAGAAAAATGTGCACCAATGATGAAATTGTTAGTTCTGATTGCAAATGAAGTCTTGAAGGGTCAGAATTTTTAATGACGTTGGTAATATTCTAGAAATCGCAATCATATTCTTGGGTTACTTTTCTCGCACTGGATACAGTCATCTGGATTCAGTTGCTAAATCTTCCTGCTACAGATCCCTAATCATTTTCAGTTCCATCTCCAATCATCTTCAGTTTGATATCTAATCATCTTCAGGTGTCTTAGTTGCTGGATGGGATCAGACTGGATTAAAATTAAGAATTTTTATTTCAAAAATAAGATTTAAATCGTTCTTGTTCATCAGTGACCTAGAGCAGATAATAATAATAAGGCAGTTTAGAAATGAAAGTTTTAAAAGTTTGCAGTTCAACTCCTACTTGGTAAGAAATATTGTTTTAAGAACCTTCTTTCTGGAAAGAAAAAATATTTTCTGATCTCATCTTATTCAAAAAACACTTTGTAAATAATCTCTCTTTCCATACACAAACATCTCTCTCTCTCTCTTTGTATCTATCTATCTATCTATCTATCTATCTATCTATCTATCTATCTGTCTATCTGTCTATACACATACACACACGCATATATATATATATATATATATATATATATATTATATATATATAATATATATATATATATATATATATATATATATATATATATATGTACATATACATACATGTACATTTGTATATATATGTATATATACATATGTCTTTATATATACACACACACATCTATGTGTGAATGCATGTCTGTCACTATCTTTCTCTTTCTCCCTCTCTCTTTTCCTCTATCTCTCTCTCTCAATCTCTCACATTCTTCCCTAATTCACCTTCATTATGCTTCTTTCCTACCTCTCAGCCTGACTCACAGAAGGCCAAAGATGGCAACAAGAAAATACGAAGGAAACTTCCTGCCATCCCAGCAGATGAAGAACCAGTAACTGCACCGAGGGCCCTTGGTGTTAAGAAGGGTCCTTTATTCAACACACCACCAGCTCCAAGTCGTAAGGCTCCAACACTCAAGACTGGAAAGCCCGCTACCAACATTGATCCTGCACTCAGAGCAGATGAGAGTATTCGTGAGAGTATTTATGCAACTCCGGTGACCCAATTAACAAGTATGGATACATCAATGTCAGCACAACCAAATGGACGCAGTAGCAACCCAAACGTTGGTCACAAACAGAAATTAGGGCCAATTACTTCAAAAGGTCAGTTAAAATGTTACAGATGAATTATTCTTATTTTATTTCATTTATCTCTTTCCTTCGCTTTTATTTTTTTCATAGCATTTTGTCTTTCTTACCACCTGTTTCAATGAATCAAACGACACAAGTACCAGTAACATATTCTTCTTTAATCCTCCTTCTTGTCATCATTGTTTTAAAGCCCACTTTTTCCTTCTTGCATGGGTCAGACGATTTGTTGAGGCAGATTTTCTACAGCTGGATACCCCTCCTGTCATCAATCCTCACCTGTTTCCAAGCAAGTACCAGTAATGTACTGGGTATGTTTTACCATGTGTGTTTGTCCAAACAGTTGTAGTTGAGGAGAATACGAGGATAGTGATGTGGTGGTGGATCAGAAAATATGGAGACAATGTGTGGGGGGAGAGGGAGTGAAGGGATGAGAGAGAAATGAACAGTGAAAGGGATGGATGTCAGAGGTATGTAGTAGAGGCTATAGTGAGTGGGTGGCATGTATATATATATATCATATATATACATATATATGTATTATATATATTATATTATATACATATATAGGTAGGTGTATGAGTGGCTGTGTGGTAAGTAGCTTGCTTACGAACCAGATGGTTCCGGGTTCAGTCCCACTGCATGGCACCTTGGGCAAGTGTCTTCTACTCTAGCCTCAGGCCGACCAAAGCCTTGTGAGTGGATTTGATAGACAGAAACTGAAAGAAGCCTGTCATATATATGTATATATATATATATATATATATTATATATATATATATATATATATCATCATCATCATCATCGTTTAACGTCCGTTAAACGATGATGATGATGATGATGATATATATATATATATATATGTATGTATGTGTGTGTGTATATATTTGTGCGTCTGTATTTGTTTTGGTCACTCTCTTGGTTACTGTAGCAGGTTCCGGTGGTAAGCATTGCCAAAATGACTGCTACTGTTTTGAATGCAACTTTTACTCCAGATTACCTTTCTTCTAAAAGAGCTGAAGTCCCCCATAACCTTCTCTGCCCCTGGGAAACGTGTTTAACTTATAGCTGGGAATGTGACAAATACTACCGTTCTGGGTGGGAACGATTATGGTAATGAAGGGCTGACTGCACTCTCCCCACAACTTCAGAACTCCCAAACTGCAGCCTCACCACAGGATGCAGTTTGATGTCATACTCAGGACATAAATACATACGTCAGTGTTTACTTAGATGCATACATACATGGATACATGCATAGCTACATGTATGGATAAATTCACACACACGCACATACACACACAACAACAGCAACAACAACAAGTTTGCATTGTAAAATTCCATCTCCAACATATTTATCAACCGAATGCACACGGTGGAATTGAACCTGGAATCATTATGGTCGCAAAGCAGACTTCTTAACCACGCAACCATGTCTGGCGGAGGCTCAGACCTGTGTCCTCATTAACCAAGGCCCTGTGGCTCAAACAGGGCAAAATGTTCGTAAAAGTTTTGTTAGCAGTATGAATAAACCCTGAAGTCACATGCTTCTCTCTTCACAATCAGACGCGAGAATATACTAAAGTTAGACGACATCAAGTATTGATCATAAATATATTGACCCAGCTCGAAAAATATAACCCACAACCGTTAGCTGAAAGATCAACTCTTGCTTTCACATCAATTCAATACATTATATATTTTTTATTTATTTATTTATTTATTTATTAATTTTTGTTGTTGTTGGTCTTTGGTCCATTGTGTTCGGTCGTCATGGCAATAATAACGGAGAGAAATTAATATCTTGGACATTTGCCAGTCTTTGCGAATATTTAATGATATGATGTCACTGAGTAACATCGGGTTTTTGTTTGAAACAGAACAATTTAGTTATTGAAGCAGTGGATGTATAGCAACTGGGTATGTAACACACATATATATGTATATACATATATACATATATATTTATATTTCTTCATTTCCCAGTTTGTTGTTTTTACTTTTATTTCTTTTCATGGAGCTGTTTGTAGTAGGTTTATGTGAAACAAGATGTCGAAATGGTTTATGAGACTTTTAAAGGCAGCTGATTAATGCCGCTGTAATGGTTGTATAAACAGATGCGAGGATGGAAAAAAAAAATCAATTCCAACATTTCTGAATGATTGCTTAATTACTCCTGACAGCTTGGTGAACTGCAGTAACGTCGGATAAAATATATATTTATAGACACCTTGTGATTTGAACTCCTGAGCTGTGAGTACATAGACCAATACCTTATCCTCTCAGCCATCTCACCTTTCTTATGTAACTTCAGTACAGTATCAGTCTGCACTATAAACATAACAAGACCACTGACTATTAGTGAACTGCTGACCATATGAGGGAGCTACTGTGGACTGCATTTAATCAAATGACAAATAATTATTAGAGTCAAATGTTAAAATGGACCCAACACCACTGACTGACCATAGTGTGACAATAATATATGTACAGTGTAATCTCATACATGACTGACCATGGAGTACTATCATATATTAGTGTGCTGCCACATGTGACTGACCACAATGTAAAGTAATATGCATTGTGGATTCACACTTGACTGACCACTGTGTAACAACATAAATAATTGTTTTTCACATAACTGACCATAGTGTAACATAATGATATACAGAGAGGTCTCCAACAGAATTACCAATTGACATATCAAATACTTTCAGTTTATGGTCCAGCCCATCTCCCTCCCTCCCAAAGATCAACTGGACAAACAGCAGGTTTAGCCACCAAAACTGGCTCACAATTAATGGTTTTGAGTCAGCAGGAATTACATTACAAAACAGAAACTAAACTTAAAGTGCTGGTGGAGTGGGGTGGGGTAGGGTATATTACTTAAGGATTTGAAATCTCTGCCATACAACATGTGAGTTGCAACTTTCTTTTTTTTTTTTACTTCTGGAGCATTCTTCACTAAAATCTCTCAGAATGTAACAACAGCACCATATATGTATGTATATGTATGTATATGTATGTGTGTACATGTGTACATATATATGTATGTATGTTCATATATATGTATGTATATGTGTGTGTACATATATATATATATATATATATACACACACATTTATATATGTATGCATATGTGTGTATATGTATATATAAATTTATATTCATATATATATATATATATATTTATATGAATGTATATGCATGTGTGTATATATATATATATGTATGTATGTATGAATGTACATATGTGTATATATACATGTATGAATGTATATGTGTATGTATGTATGTATATATATATATATATATATAATATATATATATATATATGTATGTATACATAAATACATATATGCATATACATGTGTGTCTGTATGTATGCATGTATGTATGTAGGTAGGTAGAACACACACACACTCTACTACACTCTCTCTCTCCTGCATGATGTAACAATGCTGTATAGAATGGTCTGTGGTGGCATGGGATAGTGTAGTGGTGGTGCTTGTTGTGGTGTGTGTGGTAGTATGTTTTCATAGTGGTGTGTGGTCAAAGATCAAATTAAAGTATGGCGTAATCTTGTATGTTTCATTGGTTACCTCCATATCTTAAATCTCATCAAGCATAACAGACTAGGTATACTCAGCCACACGAAACGATCTAAATGCAATTGCCAGGTAAATAACAATACCAGAATTGGCAGGTAAAGAGAAATGGTTTGGCCATGAGACATTATTAAATTATGTTGTGGTATTTCTATATAAATACAAAAAACAATGTTTATTTTGGATTTTTCCATCTATTCTGGCACTTCAAAGAAAATCGGCCACTGCACATCAACTTGGTGTGTCAGGAATACTCGCAGAATCGCTAACGACTCACAGAATGTTTTTCGAATAGAGAATAGACACAGTTTTGCTTTGTTTTTTTGCGGTTAACATCTGCTAGTCAACTTTTTAATTACTATTTTATATTTTTTTAATGCGTTCTTCTTTTAAAAGTTTGATGCCGGTCAGAGGAAACGTAAAAGATTTTAATTGGAAAGTTTTCTCCTAAAATTTAGGATGAAAATCCTGAAGTTAAAGCGAGAGGAGAGGGATTCTTGGCCAACCAAATTCTTGCTTTGATGTTTTGTGTGGATAAACAGTGATACATATGTTCACCATTATCTTACTCCAGGAGGTGGGGTGGAGGACAGGGGCTAGTTAATATTTGAGGAGAGGAAGTGTTAAGAAGTCTATAAGTTGGTAAGAATTAGTTTAGCAGCAGAGGCCAAGTGGATAAAACAGACACGTGAATTAATTTTGCAGAAAAACCACTTCTTACGCCATCTCCAGCATTCATCTGTAGAAATCTCTTCATTTATCCATCTATCTATCTATCTATCTATCTATCTATCTATCTATCTATCTATCTATCTATCTATCTATCTATCTCTATCTATCTATCTATCTACCTATCTATCTATCTATCTATCTATCTATTTCTATCTATCTATCTGTCTGTCTGTCTAGCTAGCTATCTCTCCCTGTTTATCTATTTGTCTATCTATCTATCTATCCATCCATCCATCCATCCATCCATCCATCATCTCTCTCTCTCTCTCTCTATATATATATATATATATCTCTATCTATCTATCTATCTATCTATCTATCTATCTATCTATCTATCTATCTATCTATCTATCTATCTATCTATCTATCTATCTATCTGCCTATCTATCTGTCTGTCCGTCTTTCTATCTATTTATCTATTTATGTATGTATATATGTATGTATGTATGTATGTATGTATATATGTATCTATCTATCTTTCTATCTATCTCTCTGTCTGCCTATCCTTATATGTGTGTGTGTGTACACATATACCTGTACAAGTTCTGGAGTTGATGTAATTGACTAACCTCCTTCTCTTTAAAATTTCTGGTCTTGTGCCTAAATTAGAAACTCTTCTTCTTCTTATTATTATTGTTGTTGTTTCTGTTTTCAAGTATCACATACATTAAGATAATCATATTCGATTATAGGGAGATTTGACTGCTGTTTCTAGCCATTTGATCCACCATATAATGACACCTTTGCCGACCTGTTATGTACACCCTGTGTAATGTGGAGCAGAGTAAGGTGTATTAAACTACAGAATATTCGGTCATCATATAAAAAAAAAAGACTGGACTGCGGAATGGTGTTCAGGGTACCACACTGTACATTACGTTAGCCTGTGTGGAGTGGAGTATGGTGGCTAGGGTAGCACACTGGAATATGTATTCCACAATGGGTGGTCATGGTTTGAATGTCCTTTCGTCATAGGTCAACTGGATAAAAGCTGACCTTGGGCTAAACAACAACACATTATGGAAGACTGTCACTGTTGAAGATGCTAGAAGGTGATTGGGGTGTATGTATCATGTTGATCACCATCATAGTTGTTTAACGTCTACTTTCCATGCTGGCATGGGTTGGACAGTTTGACTGAGAGCTGGCTAAGGCGGCAAGCTGGCAGAAACGTTAGCATGCCGGGCGAAGTGCGTAGCCGTATTTCGTCTGCCGTTACATTGAGTTCAAATTCCACTGAGGTCGACTTTGCCTTTCATCCTTTCGGGGTCGATTAAATAAGTACCAGTTGCGCACTGGGGTCAATGTAGTCGACTTAATCTATGTGTCTGTCCTTGTTTGTCCCCTCTGTGTTTAGCCCCTTGTGGGTAGTAAAGAAATAGGTTTGACTGAGGGCTGGCAAGCTAGGAGGCTGCACCAGGCCCCAATCCAATCTGACAAAATTTCTACAGCTGGATGCCCTTCCTAACGCCGACCACTCTGTGAGTGTAGTGGGTGCTTTTTACGTGTCACTGGCACGGGAGCCAGCCAGGTGGCACTGGCAGGAGTTCTTTTCCCAGTGGACTCCTTGGATTCTTTTTTTTTACTCTGCTGGACCCTCATAGCCATTTAATGATTAAATAATTCTGTTGTATTTTTATAATGAAATATTTTTAGGAATTGTATAAAAAAATATTATTCTTTTACTCTTTTATTAGTTTCAGCCATTTGACTGAGGCCATGCTGAAGGGTTTTAGTCAAACAATTGAACCCAGGACTTATTCTTTTTTTAAGCCTAGTACTTATCTTATCGGTCTCTTTTGCTGAACTGCTAAGTTACACGGACATAAATACATCAATAATGGTTGTCAAGTGGTGATGGGGAACAAACACTGACACAAAGACACACACACACACATACATATATGTATATATATATATATATACATACATACATATACATACATAAATACATACATAAATCTACCAAATCCACTCACAAGGCTTTGGTCAGCCTGAGGCAATAGCTGAAGACACTTTCCCATGCAGTGGGACTGAACCCAGAACCATGTGGTTGGGAAGCAAGCTTCTTACCACACAACTACAACAAAATCTTATGTGAACCCCCAAGTGTCATACAGACCCTCAAGGATCATGTAGACCCTCCCAAAGGTCATTTGGACCCTCAAGGGTCATATGGTTGAGAACCACTGCTTTATATATTCTCTTTCATCTGTTTTATATTAACATATTATTTATTGTTTGTTGTTTATTTCTTCCACCAGGTGGCAGTACTCGGAATGGGAAACCAACAGAAAGTGGTGCAACCGGTAAAATTGCCGCTTCATCTCATGCAAAACAAGGTTACGTACCTGACCAACCACCAAGGAGTGATGCTGAGGAGATAAACATTTTGTTCAGTGAGAGGAAAATGATGAATCCCGAAGACAATATCAGACAGTATAGATCTGCAAGCTTTTCTGAATATCAGAGGCTGACTTCAAAACGGTCGGAACTGCATGGAGCCAGCACAACTCTGTTGCATGAGGAATTCTCACAAGACGAGAATGACCAAATCATAGATTCATTGGTCAGCATTTATGGAATTCCAATTAGTACTGCAATGAAGTCATTAAAAAGAAGACTTCAAGATGAGTTGCGAAAAGTTACGGAGAGTCGGAGGCGTAAGATAGAAGAACTTGAGGAAATCCACGCACTTGAGCAACAAATCGAAGAATTAAAACTGGAATCAAAATCGGATTCTAAAGCTGCTTCATTTCTTCCAAATGGTCACAAGTCTCGATCCCTTCCAAGAAATGGCCGTGGCTTGGTGACGTCATCTTCATTCGATAAATCTACTGCAGTGCGTTCTTCTCCACAAATCATACCCAGACGTTCACGTCATCGGCGACAGGCATCAGATCCAATGATAGCAAAGTTTTCTCCTATCAAGGAAGACAAAGACATTGAAGCTGATTTTCAAGCTAAAGCTAGTGAGGCTTACGATGGTAAGTTCTCAAAGTATTCCACCGATGACAGTTCCCAGTCAGGACTCAGTGATACGGAAAGCACTCGATCCGAGCCGACTGGAGAATCTTTGAACTCTGCCTACAAGAAGATCAAGCCTTCAGCTTACGCCAAAATGTTTTACACTGGTCGAGCCCAGTCCACTGAACGAATTCACTCTTCAGACAGTGCACAGTACTTGTCATCCTCTGCTCCTTTGTCAAGCAGCCAATCAGAGTCGTTCCTTTCTGAAGGCTATGCTGGACATTCGAGAACACCCACTTACTTCTCAGATGATGAAGAGAAGCGAACTAAGGAGGAAAAAAGACAGATATTACAGTATGAAATAGAAAAGAGAAAGAAACAGCTTGAAGAGACTGCACGCTTGCAGCACGAACTTATTCGACTTTCTCGTGCTCGACAAGCTGTGGCCCACAGCTATGATGATATCCCCAGACGTTATGCCTATTCCACTAGTCCCAGACATGTACCGACTGGCATCATTAAGCCCTTGGATGACGAACTACCCTATCAATTAGAACGCTACGTACAGAGCAGTCACGACATACATAAATCCGATAGTATGGACGCTAAACGAGCCCAGGAACTCGCTCAAGCTCAAGCTAACTACAGCTCCACCGAATATCTAGCTCACAAACAAGAGCTTGCTCGGCGCCAGTTGTATGACGATTACTCCACTTATGGTTCGTACCCACCTTACGATGCAGGCTTAGGACAATCTCAGGTTTACCCTTCATCTCCAAACCTGATGAACCGCAGTGACTCTGGTCCTGTTATCATTCAATCAATGCCCCCCACTTTACCGTCATCTGGAATCTCTGGTAGTGTCACTCTACCAGAAATCAACAGGTCAGACATGGATATTATGCCTTCCAGAGACCTACATCAACATCAGTTCTCCTCAGATACAGATAACAGCCCAGCAAGTGATTACACACCTGCTATGCCGCTGTTGGATGATATCACCACCAGATCACGTAAGATCCTACATGATATTGGTAACCGACCCCTGTCTGCTGAGTTTAACTTGCCTGGAGGTGTTGATGGTGAGTGCAACTTTCTTATACACAATTCAATCATTAGTTTTTAATTAACAATGCATAATTAATCATCCTTATTTGTTTTAACATCTACTTTTCCTTACTTGCTTATGTCAAATGAGACTTTGCTGAGGCAGTGTCTTCGCTGGTTCAATTCTCTCCTTGATGCTGATCCTCACCTGTTCCCAAGCAGTTTAATTATTTCCTTTGCCTGTTGAATAATGAACAGCCCAGCATGCTTTTGCAGGGGACTGCTAACAAATGACACACCTCTCACCCTGCCAACTACTGTCCTATTGCACTCATTTACATACACCCCTTCCCACACACACACACATATGTATATATTGTATAAAAAGAACATAAATGGGGTTTTTACACCTACCCCACACCCAGAACCTACCCTGAGTCAGATCTACAGTTTAAACTGGTTTTGCTATTTACATATCAGCAACATGCTACCAACACATGATACTTCGTGGTTGTTTTACCTCACTGTGAACCCTATGTTATGGTACCTAGCTAGTTCTGGCATCCTACGTGTTGATGTGCCTGGATTCTAATGACTCTGTAACTAATTTACACACACACACACACACACAGACATATATATATGTGTGTATGTAAGATAGGCTTCTCTCAATTCTCTTCTACCAGATGCATTCATAAAGCATTGATTGGCTTGGGACTCTGGAAGGCACCTATCCAAAGTGCCATGCGGAGAGACTGAACCTGAAACCATTTGGTTGGGAAGCAAACTTCTCTACCACAGAACAAAAAAAAAAATGATAAAATAGCAAATTTGCAAAGGTGTTGGGGAGGGTTCTAATGGTTCAGGCAGTGTGTTTAATTGGAGAAATTAAGAGAGATTTAACTGTGAGGCATTCATCTGTGGGAAAGTGGGATGGGGAAAGGGTTTGTGTTGATCAGGGCTCAAATCTCTCAGTAAAAATCATTTTATATTTCATAGTGGACATTGTTTTCTATTTTATATTCTATGTTTTGTGTAGATTTAATGAATGCCATGTACCGAGTGGAAAGTGACAATAGTGTCGATGCTGATGAACCAATCATGAAACATATGACAGAAGGAGGTGTCACCATTTTGAAACAGCTGGAACGGAAGAAACAGGTAATTTGTCAGCTCTTCCTCTCTCCCACCCTCTCTCACTTACTCTCTTTCTCTCACTTACCCTCGCTCTCGCTTTCTCTTTCTGTATTTGAGTGAGTATATGTATATAGATGTGTGTGTGTATGTGTGTGTGTGTGTGTGTATGTGTGTGTGTAAGGATTCCGAAGATAGTGTAACAGTTCTTGGCTGTTGTGATGTTACAAGAATACACAAAACCAAAATGCTGGCAATCGGTAAGAATGTTAACTGAAAGACTTTTAGAGCATGAGAGAATTCTTGCACTTATTTGCAGCGATGATAAAAAAATGGAGAATAAAAGTAAATATTTTCTTTAAAATTTTGAAAATTTCTTGATGCTTGAAGTTGGAGAACTCTGTAAAATTGTTGGCCTTGATTCAACTTGAAAAACAATATTTTTTTATATTAGATATTTGTTTAGCACAATTTAAAGCAGAAATTTTAATAAAAGACCATTCCTTTGGTCATACAGAACCCTATTAATTGCACCTCTGTGGTCATACAGCACCCTATTAATTGCACCTCTGTGGTCATACAGCACCCTACTGACTGCACTCCTGAGACCAGAAATTCAATTCCATTGAAATCCAAATAGAGTTTGGAGTTTATGCATCATTTCCTTGTGCTGAATAAGAGGAAACTTTCAGCAGATTTCATGAAAGAATTTCACTAAAAGATTATGGAATTTTCACTTGTGCCTTCTTGGACCAAAATCAAGTAATCTCCACTGCAAGGGGATTGGCACAGACTGAAATCAAATTTAACCCTTTAACATTCAGATTACTGTCATTCAGATTGCTTATTCAGATGGTTTTGAGTTAATCATGCGTTATTTCATAACTGTGATTATTTTATTACATTGTAGGGTTGGTAGGAGAGGTAGGATGTGGTCAGTTTGACTGTAAAACAGAATAATTTAGGCTGGATATGGTCAGTTTAAATACTACAGGGTTAAGATTTTAAAATAAGGGAAGGGACTGAACCTGACTGCTTGGATTTGGAGATTATAATGAAAAGAAAGTGGGGGTGTGTGGCTTGGTGGTTAAGGGCGTTGGACACATGAGCGCAAAATTGTGGTTTCAATTCCTGGACCGGGTAATGCATTGTGTTCTTGAGCAAAACACTTCATTTCATGCTGCTCCAGTCCACTCAGCTAGCAAAAAGGAGTAACCCTACTACCGACCAATGTCCCATCCAGGGATGTGAGGAATATATATGCCACTGAATCCTGGAAACCGGCCCTTATGAGCCTGGCATGGCTCAAGAATGAAACAGTTATTTTTATTCTAATGAAAAGAAAATAATTTGATTGAGTATATTAGGAGAATGAAAGTTGTTACAGAGAAAAACCTAGAGGAACAGATGGACATCGATAATGAGGAACCTGTTGCTTATCAAGCAACTGACCGGGAAAGAGTGGACATGATACAAGATGGTGAGTAAAGAAAAAAGCAAGATGATGATGATGATGAAAATGTAAAAGAAGAACTAAGAAGCATAAGAAAGAATTTCCATAAGAAACTGTATCCAGAATGAGCAGAGATTTAATAGCAGGATTAGGACAGAAGGACTCTAAAACAGAACAAAAATATCATCGTCATCATCATCATCATCATCATCATCATCATCACATGTCCAATTTCCAACCCTGACATGGGTTGAACAGTTTGAGAGGAGTTGGCAAGCCAGAGAGCAACACCAGGCTCCACTTGTCTCTTTTGGTATGGTTTCTACAGCCGGATGACCTTCCTAATGCCAACAATTTTACTGTCCATTTATTTGATTCAAACAGAATTAATTAGAAGGAAATCTAAGAACCAGAAGCAAAGTAGCGGGCAAAAGTTGCTGGTGAGGGTTGTTTAACAATGTTGCCAAGGTGCATTCCAACACACAAACTTCCCGTCCCTATATTTCTTCTGGTCTTGATGTGTATTTGGGGCTGGGTGTACTTGTTGACCATGGAGATCCTGATCATCCTGTATACCATGTCAAATATTGTGTGTTTAAATAATGTCAATATGTATATATATGTGCTTATATGATGTATGTAGAATATATATATATAGTAATGAAATGTTGTCATATATTTGTGGTCTCTGTTACAGCCAGCACCAACACAACCTAAACGGTACCCATTCATCACAAAAAGAATCTTACTTACAAGAGATCCAAAGGACAAGTCAATCAAAGGTTTGTAACTATGGTTAATATATACATGTGTGTGTGTGTGTTACTGTTTTTGGCCCCGGGGAAGGGGCTGTGCCCGTAGCTTCTTCAAGCCCCACCAAAACCAGTGAAACCAACATAGTGAGTGCTCCTCTTGGACAGCTGCATGTTGATGGCCACAGGGGCAAAACATGGAGGGGGAAAGAATCGGGAGGGTGGATGTTGTGGGAGTGAAGAAGGACTGGAGAAATGGTTAATGGTGGTGATGGTGGAAGAGTAGAGACATTATGGGTGAAGTGAAGAGGAGGGATGAATGCATTAGTAGGTCCTGTAAAATGGTCATCATTG
>NC_043012.1:35951095-35966095 GCF_006345805.1 Octopus sinensis
TAAAGCATTTTGCCCAATGTGCCAATGTGCCAGCTGACCACCTTTTTGATGATGATTATGATGATGACGATGATGATAATAATGACAATAATCATAATCATCGTTTAACGTCCGCTTTCCATACTAGCATGGGTTGGACGAATGACTGAGGGCTGGCAAACCAGATGGCTGCACCAGGCTTCAATCTTGATCTGGCAGAGTTTCTACAGCTGGATGCCCTTCCTAATGCCAACCACTCCGAGAGTGTAGTGGGTGCTTTCATTATAATAATAGCAATAGATAAATAAATAAATTAATTTCTGTCGTAGTAATAATAATGATAATAATAATAATAATAATAATAATAATGATGATGATGATGATGATGATAGTTAATAAATAAAATCAAAAGGATTGAAATAAAAGCGAAGCTTTTTAAATTCCCCCACCATCTAAACCAATTCTTTGTAATCCTACTCTGCCTTAACATAATTCTGAAAACCATTAGAAATGAGAGAAGCAGGACTAATATAACTACATATATACATACATACATATATGATATATATATATGTGTGTGTGTGTATATATATATGGATATGGATATATTAAAAGAAGAGAGAGAGTTAAGCCAGGAGGGTAATTGGTGCCTTTGCTAACCAGCATCAATTGTTCTACCACTCTGCTTTTTCTAGGTGGCCACAGAGATCCAAAAGATCTATCAATGAAAGGTTTGTGTGCTATTTTTATTTATTAATTTCTTTCCCCCTCTCTCTCTCTCTCCCCCTCTCCAATGTTCTTGATCTATCCCCCATCATCGTCAAACCGTGAAAGTGCCGCTGTTGCTATATAGTCCCCGCCCCCTGCTAATTCCACGTCCCCTTCTTCTTCTTTGCTCTCTGCAACTGGTTTTCATAACCAGAAGCGTTATACACTTTATTCTGACCGGGGCATTTTAAGAAACCCCTTAACCCTTTTATTACCACATTTCTCTTGAAGTACACAGTTTGTATTCATTATTTGAAAATAATAAATAATTTTAAAAAATTAATTTTGTTATTATTAAGCTGGAATTTGGAACAAACAGTAGTAGGAAATTTCGATAGAAGGCTTTAATTAAGGTCCTTTTAAAACAGGGAGTTTGTATCAGAGAAGCAGGGGCAGTTTCAAGCAGGTTCATATCAAATGGCTCAAAATGCAGTTAGCAGTTTTGGGGATGGTTTTCAAAAGCCATATATATATATTATATATATATATATAATATATATATATATATATATATATATTATATTATATATATATATATATATATAATATATATATATATATATATATACATATATATGTATATATATATATATATATATATGGATATAGATATATAGATATAGATAATTATATATATATAATATAAATATAGATATAAATATATAGATGTATGTTTTTATAATGTAAAGGAATTGGGATTTGAAATCTGGGCACCCTGATACAATCCAGATCTGCCTAACCACATCAATTAATAAGGAACATTAAGAATCATTTCAGATAAACATTAAACTTTCTAACTTTCTGGGTGCAATCCCATGGTCATTTATGACTGAAGGGGTTTCTATACATACACACATACATACATACATACATGCATACATACATACATACATACTACATACATACATACATACATACATACATACATACATACATACATACATACATACAATTCATGAAAGAATGTGATGTAGTAAAGCTTATCAAAATTTTAAAACTGTACCCACCTTATGTGGCCCATTCACAACAGTGCAATGTATTATTATTCTGATGCATTTTAATAAAGCTATGGGTGTGTCCCTTCATATTATGGAACAACTTATCAGTTAGGGTCAGGGTTATTATTGGAGGGACAACACATTGTGTGTTTGTTCTGTGATGTTTCAGTTATTCTGTGTGCGCCTGTTAACCATATCCTCTGTATGTGTGTGAGGAGTGAGGTTAGTTAGGGTTTGCTTGTATATTTTGTTTTTATAATTTCTTAGTGACTTAATCAGAGGTGAGAGGGTATCATCCATGGTTGGTGGAAATAAGGAAATTCATTACCCTCAAACCATAATCCAAGCTTACATCCTTGAAACAGAGGTAGAGACCAAAAAGTAGCTAAGGAAATGGTATTAGTGTTAAAATGGACAATCCATTAAGTCCTATATCCCACAAACTCCATCTCTCAGATGCAATTTTTGTGGAGTAAGACTTAATCCTGTCTCCCAGACAGGCTTCCTCACAATTTCCCTCCACCAAATTATGCTTGCAATACTTTGATCAACCCAGTGCTATGACAGAAGACACTTCTCCATTGTGCTGTGCAGAAGGATCAAACCTGAAAACATGTATTTGGGAAGAAAAGGTCTTAAGCATGCTTTGTTGGGATGAAAAACCACCACATGACACACCCTCACCCTGCTGCCCCATATGCAACACTTCCTCACTTCCACATGCTCTACCATTCCTGCACAACATTACTGCCCACTCAATTTGTTCCTACTACAGCATTATGCCCTATGCATAACATGCCCTCACACTCATACGACACCCCACAACATCCCTTCACTATCACTCTGTATACCCTACAGTAACACTTTGACCCCAGGCTACACTAAACTATAGTAACAAAGAGAAACTGTGGGACCCCAGGCAACTTGTGATGGTATGAAGTGGTACAGAGGAAAGTCACAAAGCAGAATAAATTATATTTCAATGTAAGGAATGAGCAAAGTGTGCGATTTGGGGGCAGAGACCCTTCAGACGAAGGGCTTGGCCCTCAACATTAGATTTCTATCCCTTCTCATAGTACAATAATCAGCTCTTATTTTGTGAATGTTTTCAACAAGACATTAGATGGTTGAGAGCATCAGTGTGTTGCTACAGAGTAAATAACTAGTCATCTCTCTCTCTCGTGTTGACCATATCTATTGACCACCACACTTATCAACTTGGCCCAAACCAGTACAGCATCACACTGAGCCATTTCTCTATCCTATGGAAATTTTAGCTCTCCAAGGATCGACTTAGCTTCTTCTCCCTCTGGGGTTTGATAAAATAAGTACCAGTCATAAACTGTGTGCCCCTGACCAATAGCTTTTGTCCTTTTGCCTTCATAATAAACCATTATTGGTCCCTATATCTAAGAATTGAGGATCTCATCGAGGACTTTCCTTTATACAATAGCAAATGTCTATAACAGCATACTATTATAATCTTCCATAGATGATGCATTAAATTATTAAGGTCATCCATACTTATGTCAGCATGATCTTACAACCTCCCATACATTCAGTAATGAGTTATTAAGGTCGTCCGTCTTTCTTTGTATTGGGTTGGTGCATAATTATTGCGGAATTTTTTGCAACAAATTTTATTCAACAAAAACAATAACAATATTTAATAAAAACATCTTTAAATGACGGCCTGACTTTCTTCCAAGCAAATGGGAAGCTGTAATTGAAGTAGATGGTGAATATGCTCCAGAATAATCATTTAAAGATGTTTTTGTTACATGTTGTTGTTTTTGTTGAATAAAATTTGTTGAAAAAAAAAGCCACAATAATTATGCACCAAGCCAATATATAAGTCATCACAATTGAGAGGTCAACATTGGGCCATCAGTGACCAAAGCTCAGTTGGAACCCCTCACTTCATCATTGCTCTCTGTGTCTGTCAGACAAATTAAAGCTTCTCACTATTTGTGCTGCCTGCTTTCTTACCTCCTCCTCTCACTCACCCTATCATCGTCACACTCTCTTACTCCTCCTCCTTCACCTCACTAACACTCTCCTCTTCCTCCACCTCCTCCTTCCTCTCTTTACACTTATTTTCCCTTTTACCATTTATTGTCTTCTGATATATTTTATAAGTCTTATGAATCTGTTCTTTTCTTTTTTATGTTTATGTTTGTGTGTGTGACTAATAACATAAATAGATATATACATATGCATACATACATACATATATATATATATATGTATATATATATATATATATATATATTACATTATATATAAGGGCTTAGTAAAATAAATTACTTTGCCACATACTGAACTCATTAGAAATAGCAGCTAAAGAAATTTCTTCAGCTATTTCTAATACTTAAAGAAGATCTCTCTCAGATAGTGTTTGCCTAAACTAACTCACAAAAGTTAGTTTAGGCAAACACTATCTGAGAGAGATCTTCTTTAAGTATTAGAAATAGCTGAAGAAATTTCTTTAGCTGCTATTTCTAATGAGTTCAGTATGTGGCAAAGTAATTTATTTTACTAAGCCCTTATATTAATGTAATATTTTGAATTCGCCTATAATGGTCCCTTTACATACTGAATACTTGGTGAAATTGATTAATAATTAATTAATTTTACCCTCAATTGTTGAAATATATATATATATATATATATATATATATATTATATATATATATATTATATATATATATATATACTTATATATATGTGTGTGTATATATATATATATATGTGTGTGTGTGTATACATATATATATGTGTGTGTGTATACATATATATGACTGTTAGCTCCTAGGTCTTATGTGCATGTGGTGGAACAGTGAGGTAGAAAGGGCCATAAAAAAAGAAGGGACAAGTTTGGAAATAGTGGAAAGATGGAGGTTGCAAAGAACCCTACTGAATAGTTACAAAAGCAAGAGGTTTATCTAGCAAAATATTCTTGTCACCATTAGGACAAGAATAAGATGGCGAAATTTCAGAGAGCCAATACCTGTGTTGGCAACAAGAAGCCAGTCGTAACTTTGAGTGAAAGGTAGATTGTATGATGTTTGTATATGGACAGGTAGTGAGACAAATGCAGAGGACATTGTGAAGGTTGAGCAGGAACGAGGCTAGTGTGCTCTTCGGATGTGCAGTGTTAGTGTGTTTGTACGACAAAATGCAAATGTATTGAGAGAAAAGTTTGGCATAAGAGGAGTCAGAGTAAGCAGGAGAGGAGACTGTGCTGGTCATGTGATGCTGGTCATGTGATGAGGACAGTTGTATGAAGAAGTGCCAGACATTTAGAGTGGATGGAATTTGTGGAAGAGAGGGATCCAGGGAGGCATGGGACAAAGTATTGAAGGCTGATCTCAAGATGCTGGTCCTTACAGAGGAGATAGCATAGTCCCTGGTTCAGTCCCATCATGTGGCACGCTGGGCAAGTGTCTTCTACTATAGCCTTGGAGTGGATTTAGCAGACAGAAACTGAAAGAAGCCTATTGCACATATATGTATCTCTGAGTGTGTGTGTGTCTTTGTGTCTGTGTTTGTCCCCCGCTACTGCTTGACAACCAGTGTTGGTGTGTTTATGTCCCTGTAACTTAGTGGTTCAGTTAAAGAGACCGATAGAATAAGCACAGGTTTTACAAAGAAACAATAAGTACTGGGGTCGATTCATACAACTAAAATTCTTCAAGGCCATGCCCCAGCATGGCCACAGTCTAATGAGAGAAACAAGTAAAAATAAAGATATGTGTATACACACACACACACACACACCTTCATCAGTACCAATTCAACAGAGTGGAACATTTACTTGGTCCCTAACACCTAATGTTCATCTTCCTGAAACCCTTTGCTTTTATAATCCTGTTCACTCTAAAAGCAGTACAATAATAAATGGTCAGAATTCCTGTTAGAATCCACAGAAAACCCAAACTGTAGACAAATAAGACAATAGTCAGGGCAGGAGACAGAATGTTGTTCCTGGAACTGATGGCACCACAAATGAAATATCCTGACTTCCAATTTGTGCTCTTGTTTATGTTTTGTTTTGTATTTTTGTTTTGTTTTCCCAATCTCTGCTTTTTGTGATTTATTGTGAATCAGTGGCTTTCAATAATGCCTTGTCCAATGTGTTTTTAATCTGCTGTGGTTTCTCATTTGTCTGGCAGGAAATGGAATTGGGATGAAAATTGTTGGAGGTAAACAGCAAGGACCTGACGAAGAGATGGTGGCATATGTAGCAGCCATTTATCCTGGAGGTATTGCAGAACAGCTACATGGAGAGCTGGAAGAAGGTAAGAACCATTGCAAAACAACAACCATTTTTTGCCTATGGACCCCTAATGATTCTTAAGGACCCTCATAACCATTTGATATTTTTAAAAATCCCATTACACTTTTATATTTGAATTCTTTAATTAATTTAATTCATCGTTTAACGTTCATTTTCCATGCTGGCATGGGTTGGATGGTTTGACTGAGGTCTGGGAAGCCAGGCAACTGCACCAGGCCCCATTCTGATCTGGTAGTATTTCTACAGCTTGATGCCCTTCCTAATGCCAACCACTCTAAGAGTGTAGTGGGTGCTTTTTACATGTCACTGGCACAGGGGCCAGAGGAGCTGACATCGACCATGATCGGATGGTACTTTTTACATGCGCCGGCATGGAAGCCAGTCAAAGTGGCACTGGCATCGGTCACGTTCAGATGGTGCTTTTTACGTGCTACTGGCATGGGGGTCACAACTACAATTTCCATTTGATTTGATGTTGATATATATGACTCAATAGGTCTCCTCAAGCACGGTATGTTGCCCTACAATCCAAGGTGGGCTGGTTATGTGACACTGGTGTAAGTTACAGCTGTGGACTCACTTTATTTGCCAGTTCTTGTCAGTCACAGCATACCTCCAGCAGTCTCGCTCTTTTGTCATTGCCTCTGTGAGGCCCAACATTCAAAGGTCATGCTTCACCACTTCATCCCCTGTCTTCCTGGGTCTCCTTCTACCCTAGATTGCTTCCACTGTTTGGGAGTGGCACTTCTTCACACAGCTCTAAATATCATTAGGCATTGTATAAAAAAAATTTTAATATTTTGTATATTGTAGAAGTAAAACCAGTATTTTAATAATAAAATCTTATATGGACCCCGGTTGAGAATCACAGTTGTCCTTGTATTTCGATGGTGGGTTATTGTTGTTTAGCAGAGGGACATATCACGTCTGATGAAACAGATGAGGGAACATCACATCCTTCTCTCTACTATTGTATTCTATCCAGTGTGTCACTCCATTTCCGAGATTTTTTACTATGATTTGAGGGACATTTGGTTGCTATATTTAGAAGATTAAACAACCATGTAGCAGGTCTTTTGTTGTTTTTAGTGAAGAACTGATGCTTGGGCACTGACAGACAACAAGGGATAACAGAGCAGGGAGCCCGAGAGTTTTAAAGTAATTGGCTGCACTGTAGAGTTTAGGACAATTGGAGCTGATGCAAGGAACCATCATCATCATCATCGTTTAACGTCTGCTTTCCATGATAGCATGGGTTGGATGAATGACTGAGGACTGGTGAACCAGATGGCTGCACCAGGCTTCAATCTTGATCTGGAAGAGTTTCTACAGCTGGATGCCCTTCCTAACGCCAACCACTCCAAGAGTGTAGTGGGTGCTTTCACATGCCATCGGAACGGGGGTCAGTCAGGCAGTACTGGCAATGACCTCGCTCGAATCTTTTACACATGCTACTGGCACAGGTGCCAGTAAGGCGATGCTGGTAACGATCACGCTCGAATGGTGTCTTTTACGTGCCACCGGCACAGAGGCCAGATAGCCGCTCTGGCAACGATCACCCTGGCAATGATCCAGGATGTAGTAAATGCTGGAACATATAGCTAGCCTACAAGAATATTTGCAACCACATGTATGATGATATCAGGGGTTGTGTTCTATGCCTTGACCTGAGTATAGGACAGGGCTCACCTCTTTGAGCTGGGAAATGAATGGAATGTCTGGTGTGTGTCTTGTGACCACTCCTCCAAAAAAAATGAGGAATAGGCTTTGGTATATGAAGAAAAATATGTATGATGGTAGAGTGTTGCACATCCAAAGAAGATGGCTCTGCAAATTCTGGCCAAACAAATGATTTGTTTGATAATGATCAAATGGTTGTGCTGTGCATTAGCTCACTCTGTCTCCATCAAATCAACGTTGCCTGAACAGATGCACGGTGTACCACATGTCAGGTTTCAAAGTGATAGCAGAGCAACATGTTTTTGCTCAAGAACTCACTGAACCACCCAGTTCAGGAATTGAAACCACAATCATGAGATCATGAATGCAGCACCCTAACCACTAGCCCATGCACCCTCCCAATAATCACATGCATGGCCTGTGGGTTACTGATAGCAGAAATTACTAGGTAACCATGATAGCACTACATGTAGAAATTATGACCTTACGTGTTAACTGTAAGGTTCTTAGCAAAGGGCAAAACCCGTTGTGTGGTGTGTTTTTTGTAGTAGAGAGTAAGGATCTCTGTGCCAGCCACATGTATATTAGTTATGAGTTGCCCATAAGAGGGGGCAAGTGTAAATATTAGGGCAACTCATTTACAGGGTACGTATAGCCTGAAGATAAGGGTATAGACAAGGGTAACGTGTATGAAAGTATAAGGTTACATTTCAGGGGTGGGGTACGGATGGGGGGGGGGGATAATATTTTGGAAGTTGGTAGGAAAGATAGATTTCCTGAGGGAAGAATCAATGCAGAAGATGGAAATGATGTGAGCCCACACATCACGTGATGAACATATCAGACATGGAGATGGAAGTGTGTTTTTATATGCGTCTCTAGTTATACTCTATGCAGATGTGCATGCACAGAATACTCAAAAATATAGTATACATACATACATACATAGATACATACATGTGTGTGTGTGTGTATGTGAGTATGTGTGTGTGTGTATGTGTGAATTTACACACACACAATCACACATACGCACATAACCTGATGTAACTTTCATGCAGGTATATGTAATCCGGGTTAAGACAATCCCATATGTAAATATGTGTGTGGTGTATATATATATGTATATATATATATATATATATATATATATATATATGTGGGTGTGTGTGTGTGTGTGTGTTGTGTGTGTGTGTGGTGTGTGTGTGTTGCGTTGTGTGTGTGTGTGTGCGTGTGGTGTGTGTGTGTGTGTGTGCGTGTGTGTGTGTGTGTGTATATATGTGTGTATAAATGATTTTGTATACAACACAATATCATCATGTATGTAGGTTTGTATAAATATAAGTGTGTGTACATACACACGCCACACACACACACTGATATGTATACTTGTGTACATAAAGATAGATACATCTGCATATATAAATACATGCATGCATACACGTGCACGTGTGTGTACATATATATGTACATAGAATGATAGACAGACAGACAGACAGTAAGATTGACAGAACGAGGGAAACAAGTTGCAAACACACACACATTTATATGTTTGTGTATATGTGTATATATATATATATATATATATATACACTCACTCATGTGTTGTTGGTTAAAGAGTATATAAGTTTAAGTCAGAAATTAATTGTAAACAGATGGAAATGTTTCGCACGATGCATACAAATTTAGTGTGTATGCTTCCGTGTGTGATACGTCTGTGAGTGTATAAATATTCATATTATACATGCACACACACACTCACCATCTTCTTCATGTGCATGTTTATACATATATGTATGCCTGTATGTATGTGTGTCTATACACACACTCACACACACATACATATATAAAAATATATGTTATACTTATACGACACACACCTATACATGCACATAGCACATATATATATATCCATATAACACACAATGTATATATTTTATATATATACATATACATCTATATACATGCATGTATGTATTTGTATGTACATCTTTCATTGTCTGTCAAGATACACTTTGTATGTACACATGTATCTATGTATGCTTATGTTTATCTCTACCAATATCTACGCATATATATATATATATATATATATATATATATAATATATATATATATATACTTACATCATACATACACACACACATATAAACATGCATGTTTTATAGTATATAGACAGACAGATGTATTTCATTGTATTCTGGCGGACACACCTATTTCTTTCTAAGTAGATAGACAGATGTCCCAGTCCTGTGTATACAACCATATATATATAAATGTGTGTGTGTGCATATATATATGTGTGTGTGTGTATGTGTATGTTACAGTATGTAGATGATGCTATGTGTTGCAGTGTACAAAGGTTTACAAAATTATGCAACGGATGTTATTCAAGGCACCGGCCCAACTCCGTTTTTCTGATAATAAGACCTACAAAGGACAACGTTATCCAATCGCAGTTCTTTGTTTTTCTTCTGTGTTTATAAGTTGGTTTGTCGAATGTTATATGTTGACAAAATGAATCAAAGCAGATTGGTGGTTGGAGATAATACATATAATCTAACCGATTTGTGTTATACAAGGAGAGCAGGCGGTGGGGAGGGGGTATATGCTCCACCCACCCCATCCTGAAACAAAGGGAATACAAGCCATTTGTGTATACAGTCATGGAACCCTTAAATTCAACGATTGCAACAACTTGAAAAATCTTATTTTTATTCAAAATACTGCATTATTTTCTGGCTGTAATGTTTCAACAGCTGTCTTCAGTTCTTGTGTCATGTCTGCTGCAAAACTTGGCAAGATATCTTTCAAGGAATTTTCTCTATGTTGTTGTTGTTGTTGTTGTTCTGTGGTTCTGTGGCAGTGGGTAGGGGTTGGGAAGGGGTGGGGTGAGGTGGGGGATTATGTCTGCATGATGTAGCAATGGTTTTGTCTTGGGAGAAGAATGTGCTGCCACAGAATACAAAATGCCAGTTGGCTAGATTTTGGTAAATGTTAGAGAGATAAGGGTGAAGAAGTATGACATGGTTCTGAAATTAGGGTCAGTGGTAAAAGTTCTTCAAATGTTGCCATTGTGATAAGAAGGGTCGACGGGGTTGGGCAGGGATGGGCAGGATTGGAGGAGAAGGATAAATAGGAGAATTAAGTAAGTTTTAAAGACACTCATCATTGGCAGGAAGTTAATAGTATTCACAGAAGTAAATTCGGTTCCTCTATGTGTGGTGCCAATGCCAAACATGTGGTTTATATATGGAACACTCAGCTGAGAGAACAGTTCTTAGATTGGGGATTTGGTACTCAGCTTTTAAAGTAACCCTGAGAAAACAAGCTCACAACTTCTTCCTTTCATAAATGAATGTGATATATTTACTGGTATTATGTAATTCCGTTAACAGTTGCCATATGTTGGCCTTGGCAAGGGGTACCCTTCCACTCTTTCATCCCTCATAAAAGCTATTATTTTTCTCTCCTTAAACTTCTGCTCTTGCTATTTACCTTTACTTTGCTGTATTTCTGCAACAAATTTGTGTTTTTTTGTTGCAAGCCACATGGCTGTAACGATACAGTAGAGTAACACATACCTGATGGGGTCCGGGTTTGTTGTCAAAAGCAAAAAAAAAGAGAAGCATTTAGCAGTTATTAGAATCAGAGTAGGTGCTGTCGAGGCTGTGTAGTTAGAAGTTCACTTCCAAACCGCATGGTTTAGGGTTCACTTCCATTGTGCAGCACACCTCAGACAAGTGTGGTGTGTGTTCTGTTATGACCTTCAATTGACCAAAGCTTTCTGAATGAATTTGGTAGAAAGAAACTGAAAGAAGCCTCTGTGTGTGTCTGGTTACATGTTGCTGTTATTTCCTCTGTTAATGGATCATCCACAGCCTTTGCACCTTCAAAGACATGTGAGTCAGGCCTTGGCTATTATCATTTTGGCTGCTATTTCTAGTAGGTTGAACCTTTTCAGTGACTCCCTCCTTAGCTCAGTGGTGTTAAGCAAGGTGGCATATTAGGCCTTCCCTTATTAACATTGCATATTACTTTTAATTGGGGGCTATGACAGACACTGTAAATTACTGGTATTAATGGCTGTGGATATTAAGTTACATCCCTTTTGTGTTGTGAGACTTTGAGGGGCCAACTCTATCATTTGTTCTTCTGTGATTGATAGAATATTCACCAGTTAAGTACTGAGGTTGATTATAACACCTAAACCTCTTCTGCAAGTCAAGAACGTCAAGTATTGAGGAGGAATCTAATATCTGCACCAATGGTTCTCAACCATTTTTTACCTATGGACCCCTCTGATTTCTGTATTACTCAAGTGGACCCCCATAGCCATTTGATGCTTAAAAAATCTTATTGTATTTTCATCGTTAAATATTATTAAAAACTGTACAAAAAATTGTTAAAATATTTTGTGTGTTGTGTAGAATTGTAAGCAATTTTATTGCACAAAAATTTTAGCAACATAATCTTATGTGGACCCCTGAGGCCCATATAGACCCCAATTGAAAACCTCTGACCTTACTCCAACCTGCTAAGAATTTGTGTTTTGGGCCTTGTTTTATAAACCCTTATATTTGTTTTGTTTTCCAGGAGATCAAATTTTAGAATGGAATGGTATTGAATTAACTGGTAAAACTTATGAAGAAGTTCAACAAACAATCTCACATCCAAATGGTGAGATCGAGCTGGTTGTCCGGCCGTAAGTGGTTTCTTTCTTCACCTCATACACTTTGGGTTTTTTTTTGTAATATCTTGATAACTGTAATGTCAGGAGACAGAGAAGAGTGGTTCCTATTGTTCTCTGTTTTTGTCTTGTACAGAAAGTTATGTTGACTGTACCACAAGGGATACAAAAACTGTTTTGCGATTGAGCAAGAACCTTCTCCATAAAGATCTTGGGGATGGTTTACAAGGATTCTTTCAAAAATTTTTCCTCCGATGGTCAACAATGGTATTTCATGATAATGCCCACTTAATTTTCCATTTCCTTTCTTGAAGATAGGAAAAGTCTTTTGACAGTCTGCCAAGGGAAGCCATGTTGGATGGCCCCTCAACATTTTGATTGCCCAAACTACTTCACCCCATGCGTTCATGTGTTGTTTGATTTTACATAAGATGTTTTAAGGTGGTGAGCTGGCAGAATCATTAGCACGCCGGGTGAAATGCTTAGCGGTATTTCGCCTGTCGTTACGTTCCGAGTTCAAATTCCACTGAGGTCAACTTTGCTTTCATCCTTTCAGGGTCAATAAATTAAGCACCATTTGAGTACTGAGGTCAATGTGATCGACTGTCCCTGTCCCCACAAAATCCAGGCCATGTGCCTTTAGTAGAAAGGATTATATAAGATGCTTTCCATTAACAAACTCTCAACCCACTTCCTGGTTATATGTGGGTTGAAGAAGGGTTACATTCTTCTACATATGCTTCACACCTGGCTTAGTGGTTAAGGTATATGGCTCACAATATTAAGGTCATGAGTTCAATTCCTGGTGGTATATTGTGTCTTGAGCAAGACAATTAATTTCATGTTTCTCCAGCCCACTCAGTTGGTAAATTTGTGTTGTACCTGTAATTCATAAGGGCCAGCCTTGCCATATTTTGTGTCACGTTAAATCTTCCTGTCTATGGAGTACTCAACCACTTACACTTTAATTTCACAATCAGGCTTTTCTGTTAGTCATACCAACTGGAACACTTGTTGTCATAACCAACAGAGTGCCAGGCAGGCTGCACCCCCTATTTTTGTCAGTGATGCATTTTGAATTTCCTCCAGACTACTCAGGGGTTGACATCAGATTTTCTTTTGATGGTGATCAATAGAACATAACCAGATTCCAGCCTCATTGATTTACCAGTGTCCAACACATCTCACAGCTTTAATACACATTGACAATGCCATCCTCTGTCACAACAGGAATTCCTGAAGTCAGTCAACAACCTCATCAATGTCTATGACTATTTTGGCTCCAACTCTGAATATCAGAAAGATCCAGGAATTTGCCCAACCTGCTCCAAAGTTCAACTGCCATGATTTCAGCATCATCATCTTTGATACAGCTTTCCACCAACCACTTTCCCTACTTTGGAAGCTTTTTTTTTTTTCTTCTGAAAAACAAAATTTGAAAAGAAATGTGGAACACATAATTAGATCCACTGATTCAGTATTTGGAAACTGGCAAAAAAAAAAAAGCCTTTAAGAACAAAGACCAAAGCCAAAAGAATGAGACTAACGGTTTATCAAGCTATTGTCATTTCAGTATTATTACACAGTTGTGAAAGATGAGCACTTTATTGTTGGAACATCAAAAAGATGGAGTTTTTCACTCAACAAAAGCTCAGTGCCATCTTTAATATCAAATGGGAGGATTTCCTAGCCAATAATGATGTTCTAGAAAGAAAAACAAACACACATGAAACATAGAAGCAAGTAAAGTGAAGTGCTGGGTAAAATGGTTAGGACATGAGGTTAGAAAATGGCAAACCAGCAGAATCATTAAGATGCCAGACAAAATGCTTAGCAGCATTTCGTCTGCTCTGAGTTCAATTTCTACTTTGGTTGACTTTGCCTTTCATCCTTTTGGGCTCGATAAAATAAGTACCAGTTGAGTACTGGAGGTCAATGTACTTGACTTAGCCCCTGCCCTGAAATTGCTGGCCTTGTGCCAAAATTTGAAACCATTGTTATAACTCAGGTTCAGTCTTGTTCCTGATAGGATTTTTGTGGGTAGTGGGTTACTACTTGGAGCCTTAGGCAGTCTTTCAAGTGCTTAGAACCTTCCTGATAAACCTTGCTACCCTTAGAGACAAACTTTCTGTCAGAGCTCTACAGGGCAGTCTATTTCAGTGTCCTTCAGCCATTTGAGCATATCTTTGTTTACTGTTCCCAACGCACCAATTATTATAGGCACAACCTAAATCCTTATGGTTAATAAAGAAATCATTATTATTATTATTATTATTATAATTATTATTATTGCCTTTGCACAGCTTCTAACAGTGGAGATGTATTATAGTGTCAGCTTTTCACTACCAGTGAACTAAGGTAACACCTATTATTTTTCGAGCACCTTCCGGAGTATTCAAGCGGTTCCAAGCAGTGCTGTTTTCTGCAGGTGCTCCACCCTTATTGCAATCCCTATTTGTTCCATGTACTTCTCAAGATTTTTATTCACTCTTCCCAGGGCTCTGACAATTATTGGTACTACTACCACCTTTTTTCATCAACCAAAACTGCTTAACTTCCCAAGCTAACCTGTCATATCTCTCGACTTT
>NC_043012.1:35978595-35981095 GCF_006345805.1 Octopus sinensis
CTTATATATTGGTTTCAAATTTTGGCACAAGGCCAACAATTTTGAGGAAGTGGGTAAGTCAATTACATCGACCGCAGTACTCAACTGGTATTTATTTTATCGACCCCCCAAAATGATGAAAGGAAAAGTCGACTTCAGTGAAATTTGAACCTGGAATGTAATGACAAAACTCAGCCCATAAAACCTTTTGTCCTGTATGCTAACAATTCTGCCAGCTTGCCACCTTAGCAATAATAATAATAATAATAATAATAATAATAATAATAATAATAATAATAATAATAATAATAAGCGGACGTTAAATGATGATGATGATGATGATGATGAATAATGAAATTATTGTGTATAGTGCTGAAGTGCACTATAAATAGATCTTGTATATTAGAATGTGATCAGTTCACTGAGATATATCATATACACTTTTAAATAAGCCCTTTACTCCCAGTTGAGCATAGCCATTGAATAACTTTCTTCCATTGTTCTTAACTCTTGGCTCCCCCCTCCCATCTTGTTGGTTTTGAATTGTCCTCCATGCTTCTCTAACTTTGCTTTTGTTTTAGGTAAGGGTGTTGGACCAATGCAAACCCACTTTTACCTCTGGGAAGATGTGGTCCATATTTGCCTAGCCCTTGTCCTTTGATAGGGCATGAGAAACCCCTACCATATGTTTACAGTTCTGCTGGGACAAGAAGTTCGGCAGCTCTGTAGCTCACTGGATCCTGTCAACCCATCCAACCCATCCCAGCATGGAAAAGGGACATTAAATGATGATGATGATGATGATTCTGGTGGCAGAGCTTCCAGGGTCATTGAGGTACACAAACCCTCACATCACCACCACAAGGACTGGGCCTTGTCATAGATACATCATATGTGGTGAAATATTATTTTCTACTTATGATATATCTTATATATTAGAATGTCATTTGCTTCCTATGATTTATCCTAAGTGGTATAATACTCACAATGATATCGTATATACTAGAATATCATATTTGGCACTAGGAAGAGCATTACACCATATAAAAGAACCATGCCAAGGCAGAAACTGGAGCCTGGTACCGTCCTCTGACTTTCTAGTTCCAGTCAAACTGTCTGACCCATGCCAGCATGGAAAAACGGACGTTAAATGATGATGGTTGTAATGATGAGGATGAGTTTACTGTTATATACCATATATGGATATTAAATGTTATATATGACATACCATTAGTTTCTTGTGATATAAGCATATATCTTACATAATCAATAAACTATAATCAATGATTCCTTTCACATCTTTGATATTTCTTCAATCATTTTTAACCCCAGTCTAGTGTCTTTTATTAATTTCACGTTTGTTTGGTGATTTTGTTGTGAATTGCAGGCATGGGAAGATTGGTGTGTGTGTGTGTGTGTGTGTGTGTGTGTATGAAGGAGAGAGAGACAGAGAAAGAGCAAAAGTGTGTGTATGAGTATACATGTGTGTGTGTGTGTGTAGGTGTGTGTGTGTATAGGTGTGTAAGTATAAAAGTGTTTGTACCAGAATCAATGTTTCATTGTCTGTAGAATAAGGTATTAATGGCATGAGGTACAGACCTGTTTTAAACTTGATGCATTTCTAAAAGCCATACCCTCTTTTAAGGGTCACCATGCACATGTTCTCAGCTCTAGGGCCTGTTTTAAGACCCCCAAACCCTCAGCTCTATTCTGTCAAGTGCATCCTACATAACAAACTGCCTCACCCACCTGCTGGGATTTGAAGACAACCACAATAGGTGTGTCTGGACTAACACTTAAAAGGGATCATATGATACAGAGAGTACCCAGAGTACCCTGTTCAGAAATGTAACCAAGGTAACCAAAACCAAACTTTTTTTCTTTTCTTTCTTTTGTCTTCATTAGTCATCTTTCATCTATCATCAGTCCCTGTTACTCATTTCTCCCAGACACTTGCTGCCATCCCAAGATTTAGCCAGATTTTACTAGATTTAGCTGGATTTAGCAAGTATTTGCCAGATTTTAGCCAGAGTTAGCTAACATTTATTAGAGCTTTCCAGAATTTTCAAAATTTTAGCCAGAAGTAGCTACAGTTTATCAGAGGTTGCTAGAGTTTGACAGATTTTGACAGTTTCACAGAAATAACCAGAGTCAGCTAAAGTTTGCCAGAGATATTTTTAGGTAGAAGCTCTATATTATAGATTCTTACTGGCACTTGTACTCGTGAGGGTGTTTACCCAAGGTGGACTGAGCTGGCTTTGGCCTCTGAATTTACCATGTCCCTCACAAATGCTGACCATATCTGCACAGGTCCTTCAGAAATTTCAGGTTGCTCTCCAGCATGCTGAAAAACCATCCCTGAGAAGTGAGGCATCCCTTTAGCTTTGGTTAAAGCATGTCTCTAGGACCCCCTTCAAATCTCTGCTAAATCTGCTCCAATAATTGACTATGATTTGGGCAATAAATCCACTGCAAGGGTCGACAATCGATGACAAGATGAGCTGTTAAGGGGTCACACTAG
>NC_043012.1:35986095-35996095 GCF_006345805.1 Octopus sinensis
ACAAGGCATGAAATTTTGGGGGAGGGTGCCAGTTGATTAGATTGACCTCAGTATGCAACTGGTACCTAATTTATCGACCTGGGAGGATGAAAGGCAAAGTCGATCTTGGCCGAATTTGAACTCGGAATGTAAAGACAGACGAAATACTACTAAACATTTTGTCCTATGTGCTAACGTTTCTGCCAGCTAGCTGCCTTAATAATAATAATTATGGAGACCTGAGAATTGAGATTGTTAAGATGTGGCAGCTACGAGAGTCAAACATAAAGGTTATCCCTATTGTCATCGGAGCGTTGGATTCAATACCACCCAGTCTGAAAAAACATCTGAAAACCTTAGAAATACTCTACAACCTAAATTTATTGTAAAAGTCGGCATTACATGGAACTGCACGCATATTGCATAAAGTACCGTCTGTCTGTGGTCCTTGTTGTGACTTGACAAACAGTGCAAAAACCCAGTAGACACAATATCTTCAATCAATAACCCCATGATACTGTATACTGTGCAACATCAATAATAATAATAATAATAATAATAATAATGATGATAATAATCCTTTCTAGAATAGGCACAAGGCCTGAAATTTGGGGTAAGGGATCTAGTTGATTTCGTCAGCCATGCTAAGGATATTGCCTGCCTGTCACTTGTCACCATGAGACATAAGTCTTAAACACATCTGGTCAGTTTCCCTCTCTCTCTCTCTCTCCTTTTACTCTTTCTAATGGTCAGTGGTTTCACCCACCTCTCTACTCTTCAACATCACCATCAACATCATCATTATCACCATTATCAGCGTCATAGTTATTGTAATCATCAACATGATTACCACCACCATCATCATCATCATCACCATCATCATCAGCACCATCACCATCTTCATCATCATCATCACCACCGCCACCATCACCACCATCATTATCATCATCACCATCACCATTGTCATCATCATCACCACCACCACTATCATCATTATCATCGTCGTCCTAGTGAAATCTTTCTCCCACCTTTGCACCCCGTCCCCCACCCCATCATGTACCCCTGCTAAATAAACGGCAAGTACACATCTCAGTGTTTATCCAGATTGCAGCTGCTTTCCTTTAAACTTGTTCTACATCAGTGACTGGTCTTCCTGCCCGTGGCTCACATGCAAACACCTCCACCCCTTACTTCCTACCACTTCCCATCCACAACCACACACACACACACACACACAACACACACACAACACACACACACACATTGATACTTATAATATTAAGTTTATTCAAGGAACAAATACTATTAACCAAAACCATGTCAGGGTGGCTACGGTTAATAATATAAGTATAAAAAGCTATAATGCCACCTTCTCAAAGCCAACTGTAGAAATACGTAGTTTATTCCACATTTATAAATGCTATTTTGATACTATTTTAGTAAAAAATATGTTCTAAATTCCTTCCGTAAATGTAATGAAAAATTATATATATAGACTCAGGGGTGGCTGTGTGGTAGGGAATTTATTTCCCAACTACATGGTTCTGGGTTCAGTTCCACTGTATGCCACTTTGGGCAAGTGTCTTCTACTATCGGCTCAGGATGACTGAGGCCTTGTGAGTGGAGTTTGTAAATGGAAGCTGAAAGAAGCTTGTCATATGTGTGTGTTTGTGTGTTTGTCTTTGTGTTTGTGTTTGTCCTCCACCATCGCTTGTCAACTGGTGTTGGTGTACTTACATCCCTGCAACTTGGCGGCTCAGCAAAAGAGACTGAAAGAATAAGTACCAGGCTTTAAATCAGAAAAAATGGTATTCATTCAACTACAAAATTTTTTAAGTTGGTGCCCCAGCATGGCCACAGTCCAATGACTGAGAAAAGTAAAAGATAAAGAATATGTGTGTGGGTGTGTGTACATATATATCATTATCACCATCATCATCATCATCATTATTTAAAGATCTGTATTCCATGCGTTGGACAGTTTGACAGGATTTGACACGTCCAAGGACTGTGACATGCTGCTGTGTCAGCTTTGACATGGTTTCTACAGCTGAATACCCGTCCTAAAGCCAACTACTTCACAGACTGGACTGGGGGGGGGGGCTTCTTTCATGTCACCAATACTATTGAACTCAACATGTAGCTCACAAGACTACAAAGAGCTTTAAAGTGTGTGTGTGTATGTGTACATGTGTATGCATGTATGATTATATGTGTATACATCATCTTCATCATCATCCTCATCGTTTACCGTCCGCTTTCCATGCTAGCATGGGTTGGACGATTCAACTGGGGTCTGGGAAGCCAGGAAGCTGCACCAAGCCCATTCTGATCTGGCAGTGTTTCTACAGCTGGATGCCCTTCCTAATACCAACCACTCCGTGAGTGTAGTGGGTGCTATTTACGTGCCACCGGCACAGGTGCCAGGCAAGGCTGGCAATGGCCACGATTGGTTGGTGCCTTTTACGTGCCACCAGCATATATGTGTGTGTGTGTGTGTGTATGTATACGGACAAATCTGCATCATGCAATGCAGAGTAGATAAACAAAAGAACTTTAAACAGTCAAATCGAAGGATATTAAGTAAAAAGCCTGAAGAAACTACACCAGTAATATAGTAGGGGTGCAGTTGCAATGGTTACCAATTGGTGCAGTTGAAACGTGTGTTGGTCTATGTAAAGCTGAATATATATCAAAAGAATTTAAGGTGATGCTATGCAACTTCATAATGATCCTTATTGTTCATGTATATATGAGTGGGTTTACTGAGAAGCTCATGTATATGGACAACCCCCAAATACCCCTTCCTCACCCCAAAAGGATTAGTAAAATAAAAATTATATGGTATAACCTCCTTTCAACCTTGAAGTTTCCACCATCATAGCTAGGGGCTTCCTGACATTAATTATGAAACACTTCCCCAGAGGTCACAAGTATTACAAATTTTTAACCCCCTAACATCAAGGTGAGCTAATCCATTCTTGGACACCATCACATCTAACATCACACGCATCAAGAGATGTAAAAATGCACCACCTCAACCCCAACCTGCAACTCCTAAAACCCAACCATGTGCCCTAGTATACAGAGCCACCGTTACAGCAATTGATGGCATTACTCGGCACAATACGAGTATGACAGCTAATCACTCCAAGGGAAGCTACTCCCAGCATATGCACACACTCACATCCAGGTACAGGGAGAACTCTACTTATTTGTCTCATTTTCTCTGGAGACTCCGTGACCTCTGAGACAAAACACCCTGCATCAAGTGAACTAAATATATATATGTGTGTGTGTGTGCATATATATATATGTATATATATATATGTATATTGTACATATGTATTATATATGTATATATATATATATATACATATATGCATACATATATATATATATATATATACATACATATATATATATATAATATATATATATATATATATATGTATGTATGTATATTATATTATATATATTTATGTGCTTATGTGTGTGTGTGTGTGTGTGTGTGTGTGTGAAATCATGTTGAAACAGACATTATCTTGGGAGGATCATTTTGCCAATAAAAGCGCACACATTGATTCTGTTTTACGTTTTCCATTATTATTATTATTATTATTATCATTATTATTATTATTATTATTATTATTATCATTATCATCATCATTATTATTATTAATTAATTTAGTTAATTATTATTATTAGTTATTATTAGTAGTTAACCAATTAACCAATTAACTAATTGATCATTTGATTAATCTTTCAATGAAGCAATCTCATCTCAGTAGTCCCGAATCCTTCCACTGCCATTTGAAACCTCAACAATAACACACACTTGTTACTTTAGTTCCATCTCTTTGTCCCAGTGTATGTGTGTGTGTGTGTGCATGCATGTATATTACACACACACATCCACACATGTATATACATAAATACATAAATACATGCATACACACATATATATATATATAATATATATGTATATATATATATGTTTATATATATATATATATATACATACATACACATACAGGGTGTGATGGGTAAATTGTTGCCATTTTATATTCTTAATTTTGCCCATGCGCATTGTTTGTTTTTGATTTTGTCGATTACACAGTACAGTAGGGTCAGTTGGGCACCGTCTGTGAGAGAATCAGCACCATGACACAATTCACTCTGCCAGATATTTGGAAACCACATGCTGTACTGCTTGGCATTCAAGCCAGAAGCTCCAATATGAACATTTCAGAGTGTCTGGGTGTCAATCTGAGGACATGAACCAAGAGTGATAAAAATCAAACATCCAGTCTGCGTCATGGTGTTTGAAGTGATCATCAGTGATGGTGACGTTATGCCTCCATTCATCTTCCTACACAGCCTTAGACTCGACATGGAGGCCTACATCAAGTGCTTGAACGAGGTAGTGCTGCTCTGGGTTAAAAGGGTGGCTGCTGGAAGATTTTATGTCTGGCAGAAGGACTCTGCACCATGCTATACAAGCAGGAGAACCCTGTCATGGTTGTCAGACAATTTCTGTGACCACATCATTCTTAACATCTGGCCACCCAACTCCCCAGACTGCAACCCCCTTGATTATCATGTGTAGGGCGCAGTTGATCGAGAGACCAACAAAACTCCTTGTAACACAAAAGATGAACTGAAGGCAAGGATTATGGCAGCATTCACCAACTTCAACAAGGTGACCATCCAGAAGAGTTGCAGGAGATTCTGAAGTCATCTGGAGGCCATGGTTGAAGCCAATGGTGATTTTATTGAATATATTTACTTTTTAGCATTTCATGATATTTTTCTGTAATTTTGGTAAATATATCTGTTAAAATGAGATGACAGTGTTATTTTCATTTTTGCATAATTTAGACAACAATATATTCACCGCACCCTGTACATATATATATATATATATATGAATGTATATAAATGTTTGTGTACCATCGTCATCGTTTAACATCTATTTTCCATGCTGGCATGGATTGGACGGTTCGACTGGGGTCTGGGAAGCCAGGAGGCTGCACCAGGCTCCAGTCTGATCTGGCAGTGTTTCTACAGCTGGATACCCTTCCTAATGCCAACTTCTCCAAGAGTGTAGTTGGTGCTTTTTTACATGGTACCGGCAGGGGCCTGAGGGGGCTGGCATCGACCACAATCAGATGCTGCTTTTTATGTACCACTGGCATGAAAGCCAATAATATATGTAAATAGATGTGGATGTATTTTTACAAGGAAAAAGTTGACAATTGCTTAGATGTTTTGGACGTACAGCCTTCATAATCCCCAAAATCCAAAACTCTGAAGAGTCAACTTTTTCCTTGCAAACATGAAACATGTTATTCTTCAGTTTAATACTGAACTGTTTTTATATATAACTTTACACAGAAATGTCAATATATCTATATCCATATGCTTATCTATTAAATGAGATATACATACATACATTTATATATATATATATATATATATGGATCAAAACAGTTTGATTCAAACTCCTTGGTACTCTGATCTTCAAGCCTGTCGCTAGTCTTTGGTCATCGTCATCGTCATCATCATCGTTATTATTATTCAGGTCACTGCCTGGAATCGAACTCGGAATTTTGGGGTTAGTAGCCCATGCTCTTAACCACTATGCCATATGCCTGTGGGCATATGTTCTATGAACAATAATAATAATAATAATAATAATACTAATGATAATGATAATAATAATAATATTGAAAAATACCTTAGGAATGAGAACCCAGGTTCGAAATTTCCCCAAGATACCTGATAAAGGCTGGAGGGTATATCAGCCGAACCGTGTTAACAACAAACAAGATGAGGACAAATATCCGTCGAATGTAAATAATGTAAATAATGTACATAATTCCTCATCTCTTAAATATAGAACTGTATACATAAATTAGTTCTTCCATGCATGAATTAAGGCATATTAATATCATTCAAGATATTTTTCTCATTACAGTGACAGATTAAGGAAAGCTTTTTGTTTCTAGAAAAATCTTTTAAAAATGTGAATTTTGAAAATGTTTTGTTGAATCTGTGTTGACAGTATGCTGCTGAGAAGATTGGGTTCTATCTTTCACCCTGGGGTATATATCTGTTCCTTCAGGCGCATGTGTGTAAATGTGTGTGTGTTTGTGTGTGTGTCTCTGGAAGTGACCAGGTAAAGCTATCGAGTTGGTTAGTGAGTACTTTAAGATGAATCGCAGAGTTATCAGTGAAGTTGAGAGGTGGAATGTCTAGACAGGAAACATATTGCTAGGGTACAGAAGGTCGTTGTCGTCATCATCATCATCATTGTCATCATCATTGTTGCCATCGTCATCATCGTCATCATTATCATCTGCACTACCTACACCATTATCATCATCATCATCATCACTACCACCACCACTATTACCACCACCATCATCTTCCTCATCATATCTTCATCTTCTTCATCATCATCATCATCATCATCATTTGTTTAAAGGGAAGGGTTTGTTTCATGCCAGTAAAAAGGAAGTTCCTGTTACTGAAGGTCACATGATGTCACTTTATGATTTCTTGTTTTGCAAGGAGGGCAGGGTGGGGTTAAGAATGTTGCTGAAGGACACATTGGCATTCTTCATTCCATATAATTACTGTAAAGAATCAAATCCTCAGGGTTTGGGGCACAAACTGGTGCCCCATGATTCCTTTTGGTTCTGGCTTAAACCCTGTTATCCGCTGTCAGCAAAACGCATCCACTAATCTTCTACTTAGCCCTTCTTATCCATTATCAACACATCCCTTAATCCTTTACTTAAACTCTGTTATTCACTGCCTGCTAAACCCATCCTTCGACTCCCTACTTACAAGCTGGACCCTGTGGTCACCCTGTGTTCTGTTAACCATGATGATCATATTTAATGATTCACAAAGTTACACAGCTTCTAGTTCCATGAGAGGCTCCTGTAGGAGGAAGGGGTCATTCAGCATATTAGAAATAGCAGCCAAATCTCTCTCAAATTATACATTATGATCATAAACCAAAGGTTCCCACTGGTCAATGTATTTCTAGTTATATCAACAATATGGCTGAGGTAACAGAGCTCTGGGGAAATATTTTCTCCATACCAAAGACGAATAGGGTAGAAATTCACATATTTAATACAGAGATTATCTATGTAATTAGTAGACAAAGCCTCCCTCTGGAAGGTGGTGGAGTGTCAAAATGTAAAATTTCCAAAGGAAGGGAGATAACTCAAAGAAAAACCCACTGAAGTTTTATGGAAAATTTAGGAAATCCATCTGAGAAAATGGCAATGAAATATTTCATTTTATTACAATAATGGAAACTGAATTTTATTGTAGTAAAAGTTGAATTCTGCTGTAAGTTTGGGCAAACCCCAGATTGTCAGTGAAATTTGGTAGGTAGAATCTGTGCAAGTGTGTTTGTCTGATAGATTATACCTGTAATTAAATTGTGTCACTTTGGCTCTACCTGACAAACATGTTTCACCTTTTAGCATTCAGATTACTCTGTCAAAATCCAAAGCTTTATTTATTCACATCGTTTGGAATTAACCTCGTATTATCTTGTGGCTTTGCGTTTTCGAGGATGTAATTGTGTATTTTTAGAGTGACATTGTTGGACAGGTGTGAGTGGCCAGACCTGGCCAGTTTGGATATAAAACAAATGGAACATTTGAGCTGGATATGGGTGGTTTAAAGGGTAAAGGGTTGAGGGTACGAGTGTCTGAGGAATACTCAGCCAGTTATGTTATGTGACAAAGAGTAGATAATTGTGTTGATTGATGAACTGTGATGTTTATTCATCACCACATGTGTTTTGTATTGAGAAGGAGGTTGGTGGGGGGTGGGGAAATGCATCTTGATGTAATCGTTTATGATTTGTGCAGATCTGGACCCTTTTGTAAACAGTATTTTTTGGTACCTTTTTGTTAGATCGTTGCATGGAAGCCAACCAACACGGCGTAGATCCTGAACAGCTAGCAGCACAGTTAGAAGGAATCCGGGATCCAGCTCACACATCCCCAGGGGATTCACCTTCCAGTTCTTCACACCAGGACTACTTTCTCACCCCAAGCATGTCTACCTCTGCTTGTAGCACACCGCACTCTGATCTAACCATTTCCACTTCGTCAGATCGACAAAGACACGTCATAGACAAGGTAAGACTCGATCGATGCCGCATTTCTTCCTAAATTCCTGCTTTTCTCCTGCCATGTTGCTTTCAGCTTGTGTCTTGCTTCTTTCATCTTGTTTGACCCTCCACCCAGCCTCTCCCTCTCCATCCTCAATAAAATCATCTTTATGTGTAAAAATACATAATTACCAACTCAGATTTTTTTTCCTACATGGAAAGCAATCAGTTAAGTCCTCATTAACTTGCTCAATGTAATGAGCAAGAAAATCTTAGTTCACCACAACTCTCACTACAATGAAGAGTAGAAAAGGCTAACCGAATGTTTACACCTGTTTAGAGACTGGTTGTAGGAGGGGAGACAACTCAGATATCTGAAATGACAAAAATGGGTCAACCCGCTCCCAAATCTAAATTAATGAAAATCGATATCTGCACACAGGTACACTACACACCTGCATGTAGTCACATCATTATTTACTTACATAGAGACACATCACCTCACTACACCCACCCCTCCTCCAAATACACCAATGAGTACAAGTCATGTATTGTCGATATGTACTCTGAAATCCACGTACTCGTTTTTCCCTCTCAGTTACTTCAGTTAAATCTTCTCTGTTCAGAGACTGAGAAACACCAAAGTGTGAGAGACTTGCTCCACATTTTGTAGGAAACATTAGTTTACAGTGATTCCATTGAGAGAGAACCAATTATTAACACTTGAACACCTGAAAGAGTACAGCATTTAACACTTGAACACCTGAAAGAGTACAGCATTTAACACTTGAACACCTGAAAGAGTACAGCATTTAACACTTGAACACCTGAAAGAGTACAGCATTTAACACTTGAACACCTGAAAGACTACAGCATTTAACACTCAAGCAAGAGTATCAATGTCAGTGGTTTGGGACCCTTTTAATATCTGGGCCTGATCCAAAACCTGGATTTTTTTAGGGGTCCGCACCAAAAAAGGAAAACACAAATCAATTCAAGAAAAATATCTATAGAGGATGGACCACTGGAAAGATGCTTGAGGGCCACATGTGGCCCTGGGTGCTGCTTTTGAGAACCACTGACCTTCAATTAACAGGTGGGGGATCAATAGAGTACCAGCTGTACTTTAGCTCCCTAGAGGATAGCACATTGGTATGTTAACCTTCACGTACTTACCATGTACTCTTCTTATGTAGAACTGCACTGAAGAACAGCAGACATTCCTCTCATCCTGACCCCTTAATCTCATCCTCCTAAACTGACCCCTACTCTCACCTCCTTATCTCTCCCTTAATCTCCCCATTGTCTGCAGAATCTTATGCAGAATACTGACATGCATTTTCTGTATATTGTCTATATTTATATCATCTTGCCATATGTTGTTGTTGTTGTTGTTGCTGCTATTGTTGTTGCTGTTATTGGTGGTGGTGGTGGTGGTGTGACTGTTGATATTATTGCTGTTGTTGTTGTTGGCAGTGGTGGTGGTGGTGGTGGTGGTGTTGCTGCTTCTATTTCTTTAGCAGAACTAGTGACAACCAAGTTGCTATTTTTGTAAAGGGTCAACTCTCAGCATTACTAGAAAGATACCACCAACACATATATATATATGTATGTATATATATGCATATGTGTATATATATATATATATATAATATATATATATATAAAATTAAATAAGGGTAGAAATTGATATTAATCAATTAAAACCAGTGGCCTAGCATATTTTAAAAAATCCGAAGATCAAATAATTTTTTACATACAAAATTTAGAGGACTGACCACTAAAAGTGGACACCCAGTATGCTAGATATAGACGTCAAAATCACCATTTCCCACAGAGAATGTGTTCTCAAGAAAAAATTCAGCAAAAATCCAA